>NC_053028.1:629765312-629809169 GCF_003073215.2 Triticum urartu | reverse complement strand
CTGTTCATCCAAACCCCTCCTGCTTATATAGATTATAATGCTATGGTTCGTCATCAGTTTGTTGAGAGGAACGATCAGTTCCTCCAGTACCGACTAATCTTTGAAAGACGGCGCACCGTCCATGTTTCTCTCCCTGCTCCTGCTTTCTTTGACTTCCAAAAAAAGCGAGATATGTTATAACCAGGGAGGAGGCGGACGAGTACAAGAGAAGGACGGAGGCATCTCGCCTCCAGGCTGCAGCTCTTCAGGCAGTAGCTGCTGCATCTCAGTACGACCCCGGATTCAACTTCGGATATCCACCAGGCTAGCCATGGCCATTGACCAACTTAGGCCAAAAGCCTAAGCTTGGGGGAGTACGTATTTCTCACTAACATTACATTCATCTTCACACACTCAGGCGAGTTGTCGGTGCTCATACTTTTTCATTGTATCATCCATGCTAGTTTATTTTTTGTTTTAAGCTTTCTTCTTGTGTGTTTGAAAAACCTTAAGAAAACCAAAAACAATTAGTTGTAGCTTTTAGCTAGTTTACTTTCCATGCCTGTAGTAGTATTAATTAAAAAGAAAACCTAAAAAGATTTCTCGTTCTTCTTTTGCTTGTTGGGAGCTTTCCTGTGAAAATAGTTGTATTTCCTTTCTTTTCTTTGGGGGTCGAGAGGAGAAGACCATAATGAAAATGTTGAGTGGCGCTCATTTGAATTATTGTTGATCTAACAAAGAGCCCATATTACCTTGTCTTCTCCCTTGCATTGAATGATTGCAGATTCCAGCTTAGTCCAATGCACACGCACTATTATTATTATCCACACCGTTCGGTTGTGCAAGTGAAAGGCAATAATGACAATATATGATGAACTGATTGAGATGAGAGAAGCTGGTATGAACTCGCCCTATCTTGTTTTTGTAAATATGATTAGTTCATCGTTCCTGATTCAGCCTATTATGAATGAAACATGTTTGCAATGAAAATTAGAGATTATAGTTGCTCATGCCATGCTTAATTTGCTAGGAGTTTATAATGGTTTACCTTGCATGCCAACATGCTAATAAAATGGTTGTGATATGGTATGATAGGGTGGTATCCTCCTTTCAATGATTCGACTGGCTTGACTTGGCACGTGTTCACGCATGTAGTTGAAACAAAATCAACATAGCCTCCAAGATATTTATGTTCATGGTGAATTATAACCTACTCATGCTTGCATTCAGTGTTGATTAATTTTAATGCATATTCATGACTGTTGTCGCTCTCTAGCTGGTCGCTTCCCAGTATCTTTCTAGCCTTCATTTGTACTAAGCGGGCATACTGCTTGTGCATCCAACTCCATAAACCCCAAAAGTTATTCCATATGAGTCCACCATACCTTCCTATATGCGGTATCTACCTGCCGTTCCAAGTAAATTTGTATGTGCCAAACTCTAAACCTTCAAATGAAATTCTGTTTTGTATGCTCGAATAGCTCATGTATCAACTAGGGCTGTCTATATCTTCCGTGCTAGGTGGGTTATTCTCAAAAGGAGTGGACTCCGCTCCTCACTCATGAGAAAATGGCTGGTAACCGGGATGCCCAGTCCCATGCTCAAATCAAATCAAAATAATTGCAAACAAAACTCCCCCAGGATTGTTGTTAGTTGGAGGCACGCGTTGTTTCAGACAAGCCATGGATTGATGTTCATTGGTGGTATGGGGAGTATAAACTTTACCATTCTGCTTGGGAACCGCCTATAATGTGTGTAGCATGGAAGATATCGAGATCTCTCGGTTGTTATGTTGACAATGAAAGCATACTGCTCAAAATATTATTCATCTCTATTTCAAAATCGATCTCTGGCACCTCTACAAATCCCTGCTTCCCTGTACGAAGGGCCTATCCATTTACTTTTATGTTGCGTCATCATCCTCTTATTAAAAAGCACCAGTTGGAGAGCAAGGTTGTCATTTGCATGTATTATTGTTAGTTTGCATTGAGTATGACTGTGAATGGATTTTTTTACAAAGAATTACAATTTCTAGTCAGTCCTTGATCTTCAGAGGTGCTCTGCATTTATGTTTTGCGGTCTCAGAAAGGGCTAGCGGGATACCATCTTGTTATATCATATTATGATTGTTTTGAGAAAGTGTTGTCATCCGAGATTTATAATTATTACTCGCTAGTTGATTATGTCATTGATATGAGTAAACATGAGACCTAAGGGTTATTGAGAATATGGTTAGTTCATAATCTTTGCTGAAAACTTGAATGATGACTTTACATATTTACAACAACAAGAGCAAACAGAGTTTGTAAAAGTTTTTCTGTATCACTTTCAGTTTATCAACTGAATTGCTTGAGGACAAGCAAATGTTTAAGCTTGGGGGAGTTGATACGTCTCCATCGTATCTACTTTTCCAAACACTTTTGCCCTTGTTTTGGACTCTAACTTGCATGATTTGAATGGAACTAACTCAGACTGACGTTGTTTCCAGCAGAATTGCCATGGTGTTATTTTTGTGCAAAAATAGAAGTTCTCGGAATGACCTGAAAATCAACGGAGAATATTTTGTAATATATAAAAAATTCTGGCGAAAGAATCAAGGCCAAGGGGCCCACACCTTGTCCACAAGGGTGGGGGCGCGCTTACCCCCTGGGCGCGCCCGCCTACCTCGTGGCCCCCCTGGTGCTCCACCGACCTCAACTCCAACTCTATATATTCACGTTCGGGGAGAAAAAAAATCAGAGAGAAGGATTCACCGCGTTCTGTGATACGGAGCTGCCGCCAAGCCCTAATCTCTCTCGGGAGGGCTGATCTGGAGTCACTTTGGGGCTCGGGAGAGGGGAATCCATCGCCATCATCATCATCAACCTTCCTCCATCACCAATTTCATGATGCTCACCGCCATGCGTGAGTAATTCCATCATAGGCTTGCTGGACGGTGATGGGTTGGATGAGATTTATCATGTAATCGAGTTATTTTTGTTAGGGTTTCATACCTAGTATCCATTATGTTCTGAGATTGATGTTGCTATGACTTTGCTATGCTTAATGCTTGTCACTAGGGCCCGAGTGCCATGATTTCATATATGAACCTATTATGTTTTCATGAATATATGTGAGTTATTGATCCTATCTTGCAAGTCTATAGTCACCTATTATGTGTTATGATCCGTTAACCCCGAAGTGACAATAATCGGGATACTTACCGGTGATGATCGTAGTTTGAGGATTTCATGTATTCACTAAGTGTTAATGCTTTGGTCCGGTACTCTATTAAAAGGAGGCCTTAATATCCCTTAGTTTCCAATAGGACCCCGCTGCCACAGGAGGGTTGGACAAAAGATGTCATGCAAGTTCTTTTCCATAAGCATGTATGACTATATTCAGAATACATGCCTACATTACGTTGATGAACTGGAGCTAGTTCTATGTCACCCTATGTTATAACCATTGCATGAGGAATCACATCCGACATAATTATCCATCACTGATCCATTGCCTACGAGCTTTTCCCATATTGATCTTTGCTTAGTTACTTTTCCGTTGCTACTATTACAATCACTACAAAACCAATACTATTACTTTTGTCACCATTACCGCTGCTTCCATATTACTTTGCTACTAAATACTTTGCTGCAGATATTAAGTATTTCAGGTGCGGTTGAATTGACAACTCAACTGTTAATACTTGAGAATATTCTTTGGCTCCCCTCTGTCGAATCAATAAATTTGGGTTGAATACTCTATCCTAGAAAACTGTTGCGGTCCCCTATACTTGTGGGTTATCAGAGGACCAATCCAAAGATCATGCGGCCATCCATGTCGAGCAAATGTATCCCTTGCCGTGGCCTCCAATCGTGTACCACTGGTGCGCGTCGGTCCTAAACAAACGGTTTAAAATCCCTTTTCGCGACGGCATCTGGAACCATCGCCAAGGGAGTCTGGGCGATAGGGGGGTCCTTCCCACACAACCCAGAAACCATCGGGGATATGCCCTCCTGACGCACACGTTCGACAAAATGAGGTCGTGTGCGACTGGCGAGCGCTCAAATACAGAAATACGTATAGTAGAGCTAAAAAAATACAATTATATGGCAAAATTGTTTCCGGTCGCAAGTACATCCCACATAGTCAGTACCCGCTAAACGTTTCCGTTCGTATGTGCATCCCACACAGTTGCTCCAAGGAAAACGTTTCCGTTCACAGGTACATCACACACAATTTTACCCGTTAAATTGTTTGTGATAGCATTGCCATTGCACACGATATTAATAATTTTATCGTTTGCGTTATTGAATGCATCACACACGGTGCGTAGAAAGAAGCCGTGTGGCAAAGACTGTCCATCACACACAATTTTTATGTTGCGCAAGCTGGCCTAACGCAAACCGTTTTCAAGAGAAAGTCGTGTGTGCAGTGGAGATTGACCGCACATGTAGTGGATCCTAGAAACGTTTCTGATCTCCATGTATATCACAGATGTTTCGCTTTCCCAAACCGTGTGTAGTGTCATCCCTATTTAGTCCATAATTAATCCAATTAATGCCTAATATAAAAATCACATGTTATGAATTTGAAAGTAGGCAACCACTTATTTCATATCCAACCATGTTTATTACAAATATAGGTTCAACCATGAATCCATAATTCAATGCACAGGTGCAGATACTGAAGAACTACAGAAGCACCAAGTAAAGAATGATGAACCACAGTTGTACTAAACACTGTAAAGAGAGAGGCGAAAGACATTCTGGTAGCTGAAGAAGGTGAAGCGGAATGCCCATATTGTGCCCTCCTCCATGCTTAAGGCGCGCACGACTCTACGCCAACCTCTTTTGACGGCTGCCCGTCCATCCTTCATTGTCTTCTTTAGGACTTCTTGATGCTCATTGTAGTCTGGATGAAATACTTTAACCTTCATTGCGTGTCCACCAATCATGTACTTTGCGAGGCAATCTTGAGTGAACTGCTTCTAGAACCACTGGGAACGAAAAAACTTCAGACATTGTTGTCTAACTACTCATTATGGGCAGTAAAAAGAGAAGGCTACAGAGTTTGTAGTTACCATCCTACAGATCACTGTTGTTTTGGATAGAGCATAAACAAATAATTTGCTTGCCACCACGTATCTTTTTGCTAATAATCATTATCAGTTTCCTCACTTGATGCTTGTTCATCAATATGTCATTGCCCCATACGCAAAAAGGGTCGATGCGTGGATCCTTGCCAAGGGCATATATACCTACAAGCAACAAGTCAATATTAGAAGCTAACTAGTGTCCAGGCCTGGATCTATATGCCCTACATTATGGAATGACGGAGGAGTACAAGCCGAGGGATGAAGCTAACCTCGGCCGAAAATGGTGGCCACTCCCGTTGTTGTCCTGCATAAGTAGTGGAAAGGCATGATAAGTACAACAATCTTAACATCAAACAAATATAGCAAAGGTAAACAACATCATCTCCAAATGATAGCTTGAATGTGTTGGTTTCAGCATGCTGTTAAAGCAAATATAAAATGGAAGGAAATGTTACCGACAGCAGGCTTAATAGCAATCAAATATTGCAATTAAAGCTGGTATTGTTGAAAATGAATAGAACGTAGGTAATGCTTAAACATCACACTGGATAAATGTGTAAAGCTGAAAATAAAGGGCATGTGTTAACTACACCAGGAATAACTGGGACCAAATATAGCCGTTCAAACTGGTATTGATGTAGTCGAGCGGCACAGTTCCGACTTGCACATAATGAACCACACATTGTGAATGTCTGAAATAAACAAGGCATAAATGACTAGTATAACAACCAAATATAGCCATTGAAAACAGGACAGAGTCTCACTGCAACCAACCTAACAAGCAAATACAGATAAACATGGCATATGCTTGAAAACTAGACAAATGCTCACTCCAACCAACCTAACAAGAAAATAAAGATAAACATGGCATATGCTTGATAACTGGAGAAGTGCTAAAGAAAGCAACCTAACAACCAAATACAGATAAACAAGGCATCTGCTTGATAACTGGACAAATGCTAAAAAAAGCAACCTATCAACCAAATACAGATAAACAAGGCATCTTCTTGATAGCTGGACAAATACTCACTGCAACCAAACTAAGAACCAAATACACATAAACAAGGCATCTTCTCGATAACTGAAAAAATGCTCACTCCAACCAACCTAACAACCAACTAAAGATAAACAAGGCATCTACTCACTATAAACAACCAAATATAGCCATTCGTGAAACTAAAGTGGACAATTCATACTTAAACATCACATAGACCTATTGAATAATACATTTTTGCATAACTGAAATAATTAAACACGGCAAAGTTAAAGCACCACACGGCAAATGCTACTACAACAAAGGGTATGGGTTGGCAAGCTAGAAATGGTAATATTTGCTGATAGAATGTTGCCTCACATTTCATGGACGGGATCCTTCCAGTTGGAAGAGCACAGACCCATGGTGCGCTCTCTGATGTCACAGATGGGTTGTTTCACCTTGGAAGAACCTTCGTGGGTGCCCTCCTCGTGGTCGTGGTCGATGAGATCTGACTTGGCAATTGAGGATCCCAAGACGCCGATGTAGAACGTGTCCTTCAGAAGTGACAAAATGGGCTCGATGGCGTATACAGCTCACAAATCCTTGACTGCTTGGCGGAGGAGATCAGCGGCAGGGACGTCGAAGAGATCGACGGCGGTTGAACCAGAGGGGTTGGGGATGGACCACTTAACCTGTGGCATGGCCTGCGTGAAGCCGTTGGTGTGGACAAGCTTGATGTTGTAGGCAGCTTTCCCGAGATACAGTAATACGCTAGCCCGCTGACATGAAGCCTTCGGCATGGCAACGTAGTCAACGTCTTCGCAGGCTTCCGCGGCGACGTGTTGCTCTGGGATCGACAGGTCGGGGTGAACGGCGGCCACCTCGCCAACGTCCGCCGAAGAGGCCATGATAAACTTCTTCTTGGCCGAACGCTCGTCAGGCTCCCTAGGATACGTGGTCGAGCTTAGGCTGCGACATTCTAGAGCAGGGGATGTGGATCTGGCGGGGAGGGACACCGCATGCCTCATCTAAAAACTCAGGGGAGTGGGGCGACGGTATGGGAATTGCTGGATAACCTGAACTTTGTTATCTAAGCTAGGAGGAACGGGCAGACCGGCAGGGTTGGCGGCGGCGCCGGCGGCGGCCGCGAGCTAGGGTTCGAAGGGGGGAGGGGGTGGGTGGGGGACTGTGGAGGGGTGTGGTGTTTGAGGATACGCTGCGACTACTGAAATTTTTAGTAATGGTGGGTGGAGATGGTGGTGGACGAGGGAGGGCGATGGTTCAAATGCCTCGACTGCTAAAATTTACTATAAGGTCGGTGCTAGAGGAGTGTGGGCGATGGTTGAAGTACGACGACTACTAAAATTTGGGTAAAGGAATTGATGCGGGGCGGGAGTGCCGAAGATCGCGCACGGTCCAATAACAATATGCGTGTATGATAATAAGGAAAAGTGGCGCGGATCCGCCCATTTTTGCATCGCTCAAGGCGGGTAGTTTGTTTTTTATATTTCTAGCTAGCTAGTCTATCGCATACAGTTCGTCCTAATTTCCAAATAAACTTACCCGCCTTTAGCTTCCACAGGTGGTGGTTTTACAGCGCACTTGCATCGCACACGGTTAAGCCAGTACCTCCACCCTTTGCTTGCGCTTGCGCGGTCGTGATGATTTCAGCGCACTTGCATCGCACACGGTTGAGCCAGTACCTCCACCTTAATTTGCTCGCGCTGGCGCGGTCATGATGATTCACATCGCACTTGTATGGCACACAGTTTAGATATTATACCCCATGTCCGTTGAGGATCATCAGAGTCTTTGCAGCAAAATATAACGTTAGGGAGGGTCAAAAGACAGCCACACCAGCATGTGGTCCAAATATATATGAGTGAAAAGGGTGGTATGTGATGTTTAAAATTCCAATGCACAACTTTGACCCTGCGGACCCACGGTTGGGCGCATCATTGAAGATCGATGAGAGGGGCCAGAAGTCAAGAACCACCTGGAAGTGGCCAAATATATGTACGAATATTGGGGATGTTTTAAACTTTAAATACACAATGAATAACTTTGGTGGCACCTGCCTCGCAAACCCGAAAGCACCCTAACAACCACCTAACTAGGATATATATAATGACATAATGTCATACCTAGCTAGGATGCTTGGCCCACCACCTCTCCCACTTCGTGTCAGCGAGGCAGATGCACGTAATGATCGATACTTTGTTCATACATGCATGTCGACATGACCTACCATAAGACGGACCAATGAATCTTTCGATTTGTCAAATGATAGTTTCTGTTGTCACTAGTAGAAAACAGGGCTATGGTCCAGGCCGGCTCAGCCCATTAGTCCCGGTTCAGTCTAGAACCAGGACCAATGTGGGCATTGGTCCCAGTTCGTGAGCCCAGGGGGCCGGCCGGGCCACGTGGGCCATTGGTCCCGGTTCCTCTGGACCTTTTGGTCCCGGTTGGTGGGACGAACCGGGACCAATGGGCCTCGCTCCTGGCCCACCACCATTGGTCCCGGTTGGTGGCTTGAACTGGGACCAAAGGCTTCCCTTTAGTCCCGGTTCATGTCATCAACCGGGACCAATGAGGTGCCTATATATACCCCCTCGCGCAAGAGCAGAGCACAGTGCTCTGTTTTTTCTGGCCGAGGGGGAGAGGGCTTTGTGGTGCTCTAGCTCACCTCCTATGCACATGAGGTGTTCGATGGAATGCCCGAGCCACACTACTTAAGCTTTCTCCTCTCGAAGCTCGACCTCCAAGCTCCATTTTCCTCGAGATTTGTCTAGATTTAGCGGTCCGTCAGGCCCCGTCCCCGTCTTCACCACCGTCGATCACCCGCGCCGATCTCATCACCGACACCACCGTGGTGAGCCTCTTGTTCTTATCTTCTTTCTGAAAGGAAAAATATTCTTACTTGTATGTTTAGATAGATACTTGTATCATTTTCTTACATTTATTATTGCATCTTATATAGTGCGATGGTTTTGGTATCCGCCCCCGTCGGCCCTCGTCCTGTCTATGATTCGGATTTGGTATGTATATTATCTTTATAACTATTGGTTCATTTATTGTTTATGAAAATTATGCCGACCAACGTGACATAGATTTTATTTATCTAGGATGTATGTGAATCGGAAATGCCAACCGACCCTATTGTCGAGAGGTTAAATTTAGTTGAAGAAGAAAACAATTTGTTGAAGGAAAAAATAAAAAAAATTGAGGAGGAGAAGATGATATTGGAGTTGCATGTTTCGGATGTCGTCGATGATCACAAGATCAAGATGGATGCAATGCGCTTGAAGATTTGAAAGATTAGAAAATATGCCATTCATACTGAGGCTTGGTATCATTATGCCGTTGGATCAATTGTTACCTTGGTTGTGATTATGATCGCATTTGTTTTCGCATTGAAATGTTTTACATAGTTTCAATGTATGGTTTAATTAATTAGATGCTCTGGAGAGCTATATGTTGTTAGATGAGAACTATGTATGCACTTTGGTTTTAATGTGATGATGAACTTATATTAATTTGGACACTTAATTATATATAATGCATGCAGATGAACCGGCAATGGATGTACGGTGACAGACACACCCGCGAGTACATTAAGGGCGTGCATGAGTTTCTCGATGCGGCTGAGGCAAACAAGCAGAATGGTTTTATGTGTTGTCCATGCACTGAATGTGGGAATACGAGGTCTTACTCTAATCGGAAAATCCTTCACTCCCACCTGCTTTACAAGGGTTTCATGCCACACTATAATGTTTGGACGAGGCACGGAGAAATAGGGGTTATGATGGAAGACGGCGAAGAAGAAGACTACGATGACAACTATGTGCCCCCTGAATATGGTGATGCTGCAACGGGGGGAGCTGGTGAAGATCAAGAGGAACCAGACAATGTGCCCAATGATGCTGCAACGGGTGAAGCTGCTGAAGATCAAGAGGAACCAGACGATGTGCCCGATGATGATGATCTCCGCCGGGTCATTGTCGATGCAAGGACGCAATGCATTAGTCAAAAGGAGAAGCTGAAGTTCGATCACATGTTAGAGGATCACAAAAAAGGGTTATACCCCAATTACGAAGATGGCAACACAAAGCTCGGTACCGTACTGGAATTGCTGCAGTGGAAGGCAGAGAATGCTGTGGCTGACAAAGGATTTGAGAAGCTACTGAAAATATTGAAGAAGAAGCTTCCAAAGGATAACGAATTGCCCGACAGTACATACGCAGCAAAGAAGGTCGTATGCCCTCTAGGATTGGAGGTGGAGAAGATACATGCATGCCCTAATGACTGCATCCTCTACCGCGGTGCATACGAGGATCTGAACGCATGCCCGGTATGCGGTGCGTTGCGGTATAAGATCAGACGAGATGACCCTGGTGATGTTGACGGCGAGCCCCTCAGGAAGAGGGTTCCTGTGAAGGTGATGTGGTATGCTCCTATAATACCACGGTTGAAACGTCTGTTCAGAAACGAAGAGCATGCCAAGTTGATGCGATGGCACAGTGAGACCGAAAGAAAGATGGGTAGTTGAGAGCACCCGCTGACGGGTCGCAGTGGAGAAAAATCGAGAGAAAGTACTGGGATGAGTTTGCAAAGGACCCAAGGAATGTATGGTTTGCTTTAAGCGCGGATGGCATTAATCCTTTCGGGGAGCAGAGCAGCAATCACAGCACCTGGCCCGTGACTCTATGTATGGATAACCTTCCTCCTTGGATGTGCATGAAGCGGAAGTTCATTATGATGCCAGTTCTCATCCAAGGCCCTAAGAAACCCGACAACGAAATTGATGTGTACCTAAGGCCATTAGTTGAAGAACTTTTACAGCTGTGGAATGGAAACGGTGTACGTACGTGGGATGAGCACAGACAGGAGGAATTTAACCTTAAGGCATTGCTGTTCGTGACCATCAACGATTGGCCCGCTCTCAGTAACCTTTCAGGACAGACAAACAAAGGATACCACGCATGCACGCACTGTTTAGAGGACACTGAAAGTATATACCTGGACAAATGCAGGAAGAATGTGTACCTGGGCCATCGTCGATTTCTTCCGACGAACCATCAATGTCGAAAGAAAGGCAAGCATTTCAAAGGCGAGGCAGATCACCGGAAGAAGCCCGCCATGCGCACCGGTGATCACGTGGTTGCTATGGTCAATGATTTACACTACGTGATCTTTGGAAAGGGTCCCGGTGGACTAGCTGTTCCGAATGACGCTGAGGGACACGCACCCATGTGGAAGAAGAAATCTATATTTTGGGACCTACCCTACTGGAAAGACCTAGAGGTCCGCTCCTCAATCGACGTGATGCACGTGACGAAGAACCTTTGCGTGAACCTGCTAGGCTTCTTGGGCGTGTATGGGAAGACAAAAGATACACCTGAGGCACGGGAGGACCTGCAACGTTTGCACGAAAAAGACGGCATGCCTCCGAAGCAGTATAAAGGTCCTGCCAGCTACGCTCTTACGAAAGAAGAGAAAGAAATCTTCTTTGAATGCCTGCTTAGTATGAAGGTCACGACTGGCTTCTCGTCGAATATAAAGGGAATAATAAATATGCCAGAGAAAAAGTTTCAGAACCTAAAGTCTCATGACTGCCACGTGATTATGACGCAACTGCTTCCGGTTGCATTGAGGGGGCTTCTACCGGAAAACGTCCGATTAGCCATTGTGAAGCTATGTGCATTCCTCAATGCAGTCTCTCAGAAGGTGATCGATCCAGAAATCGTACCAAGGCTAAGGAGTGATGTGGTGCAATGTCTTGTCAGTTTCGAGCTGGTGTTCCCACCATCCTTCTTCAATATCATGATGCACGTCCTAGTTCATCTAGTCGACGAGATTGTCATCCTGGGGCCCGTATTTCTACACAATATGTTCCCCTTTGAGAGGTTCATGGGAGTCCTAAAGAAATATGTCCGTAACCGCGCTAGGCCAGAAGGAAGCATCTCCATGGGCCATCAAACAGAGGATGTTATCGGGTTTTGTGTTGACTTCATTCCTGGCCTTAACAAGATAGGTCTCCCTAAATCGCGGTATGAGGGGAGACTGACTGGAAAAGGCACTCTTGAAAGAGACTCAATAATATGCAGGGACGGATATTCTTGGTCTCAAGCACACTACACAGTTCTACAGAACTCTACCTTGGTGACCTCGTATGTCGATGAACACAAGAACAGTCTGCGCTCCAAACACCCGGAGCAGTGCGATGACTGGATTACATGTGAACACATCAGGACTTTCAGCAGTTGGTTGGAAACACGTCTCGGAGGTGACAACACTGTTTGTGATGAGTTGTACTTGTTGTCCAGGGGACCATCTTTGACTGTATTGACTTACAAAGGATACGAGATAAATGGGAATACATTTTACACGATCGCCCAAGATCAAAAGAGCACCAACCAAAACAGCGGTGTCCGCTTTGATGCAGCAACCGAGAGCGGAAAGGACACATATTATGGTTACATAGTGGACATATGGGAACTTGACTACGGACCTGATTTTAAGGTCCCTTTGTTTAAGTGCAAATGGGTCAATCTGTTAGGCGGCGGGGTACAGGTAGACCCACAGTACGGAATGACAACAGTGGATCTGAAAAATCTTGGGTACACTGACGAACCGTTCGTCCTAGCCAATGATGTGGCACAGGTTATCTATGTGAAGGACATGTCTACCAAACTGAGAAAAAGAAAAGATAAGGAAGCGAATACATCATACGATGAGCCAAAGCGCAACATAGTTCTTTCAGGAAAAAGGGACATCCTGGGAGTGGACGGCAAGACAGACATGTCTGAAGATTATGAAAAGTTTCATGAAATTCCTCCCTTCAATGTCAAGGCTGACCCAAGCATCCTGATAAACAATGAAGATTATCCATGGTTACGGCGCAATAAGCAAATGACACAAGCGAAGAAAAAGTGAAGACTTTCTCCCGCAACTATTATGATGATACCATGCCAAATTTGTAACAGACGAACATGCTACCATTGTCCGTTTTGTACATGCACATGCTATGTGGGTGAAATTATGATACCATCCCAACTTTCAACTTTTTCAGAGTTCATTTGAAATGCTTTCATGTCTTATGGTTCGAAACTTTGATACTTCGAAAGTGATTGTCCATTTTGTACACGAAGTGCATCAAGTTTTTGTCATAACCCTCTCTACTTTATGATACCATGCCAACTTTCAACCTTTTCAGAGTTCATTTTGAAATGCTTTCCAATTTCAGAGTCATTTAGCTCAAAGAATGAATTAATAGCAAACAGAATGAACTACAAAACTTTTATGAAAATAAAAACAATCAATTAAAATATTATGTTATGATCAACTAAAATAAAACTATAATATTCTTCAATAGCAAAAAGAATATAATTTTTGTGACCTAAAATCAAACTATAAGTATTTAATTGTAAGTATAAATAAAAAATAAATAGCAAAGAAGAAAAAAAAATCTATTTTTATAGTAAAGTTATTCATAAACTAGTGATTCACACAAATTTTTAAAAATTCAAATTTAAAATATTCAAAATTTAAAACTAATGGCACTAACAGAAAGTTTATAATTTTTGTGACCTAAAATCAAAAAGAAATCACTAAAAAACTATAAGTATTTAGTTGTAAGTATAAATAAAAAATAAATAGAAAAAAAATTCTATCTTTCTAGTAAAGTTATTCATAAACTAGTGATTCACACAAATTTTTAAAAATTCAAATTTAAACTATTCAAAATTTAAAACTAATGGCACTAACAGAAAGTTTATAATTTTTGTGACCTAAAAGGAAAAAGAAATCACTAAAAAACTGTAAGTATTTAGTTGTAAGTAGAAATAAAAAATAAATAGAAAAAAATTCGATTTTTCTAGTAAAGTTATTCATAAACTAGTGATTCACACAAATTTTTAAAAATTCAAATTTAAACTATTCAAAATTTAAAACTAATGGCACTAACAGAAAGTTTATAATTTTTGTGACCTAAAAGGAAAAAGAAATCACTAAAAAACTGTAAGTATTTAGTTGTAAGTAGAAATAAAAAAATAAAAAACCAAAAAAATGTAGAAATAAAAAAGAAAAAACCAAAAAAATGCCTCCTACCGGGCCTCCACGGCCTGAATACGACTAGAAACCCTACATGGGCCAGGATTCAGGCCCGCAGAAGGCCCAATAGGCCCACAGGCAGTAGCAAGTTTAGGCCCGAAAGCCTGCATTAGAGAGGAGCTCGAATGGGGAGGCACACCCGCGCTTATAAACCAGTGCCGGCGCCCTTCAGCTAGCGATGTGGGACTAAACTTTTGGGTGCGGGGCAGCAAAGGCCATTGGTCCTGGTTGGTAGCACCAACCGGGACTAAAGGGGGCATTGGTCCCGGTTCGTGGCACCAACCGTGACCAATGCCCCCCTTTAGTCCCGGTTGGTGCCACCAACCGGGACCAAAGGCCGCCGCTTCCCGCCCTTTCGGCTGCTGAAAATTGGCCTTTGGTCCCGGTTCGTGGCACCAACCGGGACCAAAGAGGGGCATTAGTCTCGGTTGGTGTCACGAACCGGGACCATTGCTCTGGCTATATAAGCCAACACTTGTGAAATTTTGGCCAACCGCTCCCATTCGCCCCCAGGCCGTTCGTCGTCGTCGTCGCTGCCCCGAGCCCGTCGTCGCCCCGCACCGTCGCCCCGCGCCCGCCGCGCGCCGCCTCGAGCCCGTCGTCGCCCCACGCCGCCCCTTCCCTGACCCCGTCGCCGTCGCCGTCGCCCCGCGCCCGCCGCCGTCGCCCCGCCCCGTCCCCGAGCCCGTCGTCGAGCCTGTTCCGGAACCAGGACTAAAGGCCCTTACGAACCGGGACTATAGGCCCTTTTTCTACCAGTGGGTGGATGGCAGACTGACAATGGCTGGCTTCTGGGGAGTCGACGGAGCGTGGAAATCCTCCGACAGCAGGCCACTACGTCATCTTAGTTGCCTCGTGTACCGGTTCTTGTTCGCCGAGGGCCTCGATGCTCAAGCTTGTGCTTGGTGTATTCCGGGCTTGTTAGTGGCTCCTTCGGTGTCATGTATATTTGTCGTTTCTCTCTTTCTCTCTTTTGTTTTGGCTTGTATGACTTGTGATGTGGCCGTTGCTTTATAATAAAAAGCGGGGAAACCCTTTTTCCTCCTATCAATTAACATGCAAAAAAATCTATAGGGGATAGGGCATAGGGTATGTATAGATAGCGAATTAGAGGCATAATACTCGTGTTGGCCCTGCGGGTGTAGTGCGATCTCTCAGTGACTTGGCCCATTTTGCATAGCCAGGCGTAGGGCCATTATACCATTGTCAAAATTGCAGTTAGGCATCCAAGTGGTAGTCCTTCCCAGGGAAAGTGCGAAGGACGAGTTGAGGGTGTATGTCCTTCTAGATGTCATCTACACTAATCAACCACAGGTATCACGGGGTGAGGTTGATGTGTTCCTGCGACCGGGTCACCATTTGACATGCGGTTCGTCCGGATGATGCTAGGGGCACCTCCAACTTTTTTCATGTGCATACTCCTTCATCCATTATGCTAGTGGGATATCCAATGGAAAATCTGACCTCTCTTAGAGAGCAATGCTCAAAATTCGTAAATGTAGAGAACGGTTCTATTTCAATTTAACCTAGAAACCCACCTCAGGTTTAACGACTCACCTAAAATATTAGCACATGATGCCATAAGTAATATTTACGGTATTCATTAGATTAAAAATGCATATGGGTAGTCAACATGACAATGATAGGTCAGGCAAGATGCTCCGATATTAAAGACTAACTAAGCAGGAGGAGCATGTCAGTCAACACATAAGAAATCAACCTGAGTGACGATCGCATGCAAGGGCGTGCGTGGGAATGAGCATAGAAATTGTCTTGGTTAATCAAGGATGGACATAGGCTGCTACAATTAGTTTGCCCACGGAATAGGCAACTACGTGGACATTGGAAGGCTCAATAGTGATCAATCCAGTTTGCACTTCAATGGCGAGCTAGGCGCTTGTCAATGGTGACTTGCCACAAGTAAGTAGCTGCTAGTGGCGACTGGCTCGCTCATGAGTTGGAACTTCACGGCAATGACAATCATGCAAAATGGATCATCACTCGTACCCATCTCAATAGTGATGCACACTCCCTAGGGGCAATGTGCCTTTACTTGCTGTTGTGGTTTGTCCGAGCTAATAATTACTACACGCTGGTACGTCTAGTGGGAAGGTAGTCATGTGCTGGCTGAAATTGTTCATAGACCAACCACAATGGCTCAAGTGATCACAACTTCTACTGCAAACTATTTTCAAGCTCAGAATGTGGAGGTGGAACAAGGACTGGAAAATGTTGGAGAGAGAGAGAGAGAGGAGAGGGTGAGGGAGGGAGAGAGAGGGATAAGGGGAGGTAAAGGGAATACAGTAGAAACCGAGCGGAATAATGTGCCCAAATATTTGAGAAAGGGACAGGAAACAGAGGGCAGAGGGTGGTAAAGATAGAAGGTCGGAAGTAGTTTGTCGAGTATTTTGAATGTGGCACTTGGAAAAGTACGTAAATCATTTTAGAACTAAATAAAAACTTCTTAGCTGGGTGTTGTTGCACAGACAATGGGTGGAGGTACATGTCTTGCAGCGATGCCATGCTCCTATGGTGCTCAGCGTGGAAGTTGGTGGAGATCCTCCCCGCTTCATGACAGGGATGCGGTCCATTTCCACCCGGCACGGAGCTTCGTGGTTTCTCTCTCTAGGCGGAGAGCAGTGCCACCGAGGACGCCGTGGAGTTCACTGATCTTAACATCCTTAGAGGCGAGGTTGGCGCACATCTACTCCCATTTGTAGCGGTTGACCTCGTGGGACATGGCGACGAAGGAGGAAGGGCTATGGTGAAGACAATGCAGGGAAGGGCTAACGGGTGTAGAGGAATCGGGGGCTTGGCGTCTACCAGACGGTGAAGATGGAGGAGGAATGTAACGCCCTCGATGCGGCTATATCTCCCACGTGTCGAAGCACGACTTAGAGGCATAACCGCATTGAAAGCAATGTCGCAAGTGAGGTAATCTTCACACAACCCATGTAATACATAAGGGAAAAAGATACATAGTTGGCTTACAATCGCCACTTCACACAATTACATGAATAAAGCATTCCAACAACCAAATACAATCAAGGTCCGTCTACGGAACCAAAATAAAAGAAGAATCCCAAATGCGACAAGGTCCCTGATCGACCCCAACTGGGCTCCACTACTGTTCAACTAGAACGAAACAACACAAAGGACAAGATCTTCATCGAGCTCCTCCTTTGAGCTTGGTTGCGTCATCTGCATGGTTCAACGGCACCTGCAAGCTCGTTTTGGAAGTATCTATGAGCCACGGGGACTCAGCAATCTCGTACCCTCGCGATCAACACTATTTAAGCTTATGGGTAAGGTAAAGGTAAGAGGTGGAGCTGCAGCAAGCGACTAGCAAATATGGTGGCTAACATACGCAAATGAGAGCGAGAAGAGAAGGCAAAGCACGATCGAGAAATTATGATCAAGAAGTGATCCTAGAACAACCTACGTCAATCATAACTCCAACACCGTGTTCACTTCCCGGACTCCGCCGGAAAGAGACCATCATGGTTACACACGTGGTTGATGTATTTTAATTAAGGTCATCTTCAAGTTTTCTACAACCGTACATTAACAAATTCCCATCTGCCCATAACTGCGGGCACGGCTTTCGAAAGTTCAAAACCCTGCAGGGGTGTCCCAACTTAGCCCATGACAAGCTCTCAAGTTTCCCCGAGGCGGCGCCGCAAGTGGCTCTAGTTTGGACCAACACTTAGACAAGCACTGCCTCGGGGGGGGGGGGGGTAAAATCAAGATGACCCCCGGGAGGCGCGACTCCCAAGGGAAAAAGGATAGGTGGCAAAAGGTAAAACCAAGGTTGGGCCTTGCTGGAGGAGTTTTATTCAAGGCGAACTGTCAAGGGGTTCCCATTATAACCCAACCGCGTAAGGAACGCAAAATCCGGGAACATAACAGCGATATGACGGAAACTAGGGCAGCAAGAGTGGAACAAAACACCAAGCATAAGGCCGAGCCTTCCACCCTTTACCAAGTATATAGATGCATTAATTAAATAAGAGATATTGTGATATCCCAACAAGTAAACATCTTCCAACGAGGAACAACATCTCCATGTTCCAACAAGGAACAAACTTCAATCTTCACCTGCAACTAACAACGCTATAAGAGGGGCTAAGCAAAGCGGTAACATAGCCAAACAATGGTTTGCTATGACAAGGTGGGTTAAAGGCTTGCTTCAACAACATAGGAGGCATGATAAGAAAGTGGTAGGTATCGCAGCATAGGCATAGCAAAAGAGCGAGCAACTAGCAAGCAAAGATAGAAGTGATTTCGAGGGTATGGTCATCTTGCCTGAAATACCGCAAGGAAGAAGAACAGGTCCATGAAGAAGACAAACGGACGTAGATGAACGGGTCCTCACAAACACGACGTTATCGGAATCAACCCGAAGAAGCAAACACCGGAAAGAAGCACACAACATAGTAAACAACCAACACATGAACATGATATAATATGCGGGATGCGGTATGCGATGCATATGCATGATTTGACAAGAGACAAACGAACCTGGCCTCGACTTGGAAATCCAAGTGTGCCACTGGAAAGGTGAGATGAAATCACTTGAAAACGATATAAAGAACGCCGGAATCGGAGTCACGGTTTGGAAATGGCAAGCAATTCAAATATGGCACCGGTCTGCGATATACAGCAAGTAGCCATCTAAATGCAACAAGATGAACAAGCTACAACACCCAAACATTGAAACAAAATATATGGCAGGGATCCATTCATGATGCTTAACAAAAGAGGAACACTGAGCTACGGCCAATTCATCCATTAACAGGTTCAAACAATCATGGCAAAAGCGCAAACGGTAACCAGATTTCAGACTTAGTGAAATTAACACTTGTCTGGAATTATCAGATCAGGAAGCACACATTGGAGCATGAAAACTATAAGCTACAGGGCCTGAACATGGCGAAGTAAAGCATGGAATGAAGCTACTCAAAGATCTTAACAAAAATCCCTTAGTGACCTTGAGCCAAAAGGGATCATAAAATACATTTGCAAGCATGTGAACATGGCAAAAACATAATCAGATTACAGACTTAGAGGAAAACTGGAGCATGCAAAATCAGATATCAAGTAGGCATGTTAACGAGCTCGATGCACTCACTACAGAGCAAGGCATGACAATCTAATCATACACCCATCAAGAATACACATTATACAAGCTAGACATGGCAAGAATAATGACATAGCATGCACGGATCAACTACAACATCCTCGGCAAAATCGCTAACAAGTAGACAATCTGCCAAGATTCACGAAATAGTAAAAGTAGAGCTCGCTTGACTCAAGCTAGGGTGCTCCATAATTGCAAACAAAGACATGTATGAATAGAGCACTACAAGATTAACAAAACATCCTTACTGATCATCCTTAAAAGAGGCACGGATCACTAGGAAACAACATGAACATATGGCATATTGAGATAAACAGATCAAGGACTTGGTGGAAACGCTAAGTCCCTGAAATCAGCATTAACGAATGCTCCACTTTGCAAGCTTGCGCTAGTCACCACACACATCACAAAAATACATGAGTTGCACCTCTGGAAAGATGGAAAAGCATATAACAAAACTCATGAAGAGCTCAGGGGCATATCATGCACACATTAATCATTGCAAAAATGACAAATAGCTAATTGGAGCAGCAGATCTGGCAACTATCTCAAATAGCACTCTTCCAACAGCATTTCGGGAACCAAGATGAACTCAAATGAAAATGATGCAATGAGATGAGATGATGTGCTCTCTGAGACGAACATTTTGATATGCTATATGCCCAAAACGGATCTACGGATGTGGAGTTACGATGCGATGAACATGGGTATATGAAACATGGAAAACTCGGGGACTTTGCGAAATTTTACCTCCGCGAAAGTCAATGCGGGACGGATGGATCCGGGACGGAGCGTATCGGGACGCGGGGCGCCGTTTGGTTGGAGGGATGGGTGGATCTAATCCAACCCAGCCCAGATCTGGCCGGACTTGGACTCCGGTGAGGGCGAGGACAAACTCCGGTGAGGAACACGGAAGCTGAGGCGGCGGCGGACGTCACCCGAGGCAGCGACGTGCGGCGAGCAAGGCGGCAAGGCACGATGTACGGTGCGCGGCGGCGCAAGAGGCATGGCGGCGGCCGGGGGCGGCGCGGTCGGGCGAGGCTCGCCGCCGGCGGGCGGAGCAGGACGCCGGCGTGCGGAAAGGCGGCGACGGCGGGGCCGCCATGGAGCGGTGGCGCGCTTCGGGCGAACGGGAGGCGAGGCGCGGAGGCGCGGCTTGGGCCCAGAGGGCCCCGCGCGGGCCCTTGCGGGCCGGCGGGTGAGGCGCGGCGGCGGAGGCGATAGGCGGCGACAGGTGGCGGATGGTGGTTGGGTGTGGCGGCGGAGATGCTGAGGTGGCGGCTTACCATTGGCTGGAGCGAGGTGGCAGCGGGCGGCGGACATGTCCGGCTCGGCGCGGACGTGTCCGGCGGCGCGAGGATGAAGAAGACTAGGTTTCGTCTGCGATTTTCGGGAGGGGAGCACCTATATATAGGTAGAGGGCGCTAGGAGAGTCCAAATGAGGTGCGGTTTTCGGCCACGGAATCGTAATCGAACGACCGAGATGATGGAGGAGGTTTAGGTGGGTTTTGGGCCATTTGGAGGGGTGTTGGGCTGCAACACACACGAGGCCTTTTCGGTCCCTCGGTTAACCGTTGGAGTATCAAACGAAGTCCAAATGGCACGAAACTTGACAGGCGGTCTACCGGTAGTAAACCAAGGCCGCTTGGCAAGTCTCGGTCCAATCCAGAAATGTTTAATCCCCACACATGAAAGAAAGGTAGAAAGGACCAACGGAGGAGATAGGAGCGCCGGAATGCAAAACGGACAACGGGGAAAATGCTCGGATGCATGACACAAACATGAATGCAAATGCAATGCACATGATGACATGATATGCAATGCATGACACGCAAGCAATGACAACGCAACAACAGCGAATAACTGGAGGACACCTGGCACATCGGTCTCGGGGTGTTACAACACTCCACCACTACGAGAGGATCTCGTCCCGAGATCTAGAATGGCACCGGAGAGACAAACGGAAAAAAAGTAGATAAACGGTAAAAACTAAGTTGCTTCTTTGACCAATGAGTGAAACCACGAACCTTGAAAGGTTGAACAAATGAAATAAAGAAAGAAACAGAGATGAACAAAGTTGAAAGCACTCCGTAAAGAAAGAGGAATAAGAAAGAACCGATACGGGTAGCACTTCGGTTGAAAAGGGATGAAGCCTTGATAAAATGAAAGAGCTTGAGCAAAAGGGACACAACGCTCCGGATAAATGGGATAAGCGAGGAAAAGAATATGAACTTTGACAACGGGGTGATGGTTGAAGAAATCAATATCACAATGCCTCCAGAACAGATATGAGAATGGAATGGAATGAACGACGAGAAACAAGATCTTGAGTGGGCACGTTTACAACAAATGGTAGAATGGAGTTGTTGGAAAACCAACAACGAAAAGAATAAGCTTGATATGGTCTTATGGAATACATCTCAAATTATGAGGTGACAACCAGCCACTCACGGGAAAAGAATTGGATTGGTATGAGCAAGGAGACAAGAAACTTATTTCACCGGAAGGATGAAATAAGAACTTGGGTCATTTATGAGCACCATAGGTAGCAACAATCCTTAGGGAACGCTCTAGGTGAAATATAACCCAAGATAATTCCAACGAATAGGTTGATGGATTTAAAATACCCCATTCTTAACAACCTGTGAATCATGAAACATGAACTCAAATTATCAAGAATGACATAATACCACCTCCGATGATATGGTAGAGGGAATTGCACTCCGGATTGCAAGATGGAGAATGCTTGAGCTCCTGTGAAAAGAATCTCCATGAACACTTCGAGAAGGAATTAAATCCTTGATGAACCATCATGTAGAGCCTCCATGAAGAACTCCGGTAATAAAAGAATGATCAATCGAAAGGAAAGAGAAGTTGAAAACATAAGGTGAATCCTTGCAATGATTAGATGGATCTTTGGAATGGTATAATTGAAATAACTTGGAACTCTGGAAAAGAAAAGATGAAACAATAGAAACCGAGAATTTGGTGAACCTCTGGAATAAAGAATTAGACAGTTGGATGAAGCAAGAATAAGAATTACGTTATGTGTATCCTTGACCAATTTAAATTGATGACAAGCAATGGATTTGGCATACTACTTATTCTCGTAGAAAGGATTAAGATAGATATTGCATAAATTTGAGAAGGTCTTCAACGAACCACCGGTAGGATGAAAGAACGAAAGAATCGATACAATAACAAAGGAAGAGAATTCTTCAACAAACCACCGTATGAATTGGAAAAGAACGAAGTAAAAGGTAAAGAAACACCGGGAAGAATTATGAAATGAACGAAGAAACTTGAGAGAATTTAGATGCAAGTGAACGAAAAATCACGAGTTGATTAGAGGATATTTGAATGGTGCACCGGTAAGATTGGAGGATGATAACTGAAAGGCTGAGAACGAATAACTTTGAGATGATGGGCTCCGGATAATCAAACTGAAAAGACTCCTGAATTGCTCCGGATGGGTGAAAAGAATTCTCACAATCAAAACCAATTATGAGAGGATGGGAGAGAATGGGACAATATTTAAAAGAAACTCTTCTTCGGTCGTCAAAATCTGAGAATGACGATGAGGAACACCACCATGAATTGTTGAGGCACTCCGCAATGAAAATTATAAAGGTTGAACCAACGATGAAAAGAATTTGACAGATCTTGGAGAAAGGCATTTGACTGATGATAATTCATTCTTACGTCAAACTTCGAAAGGAAATTTTGAGGATAGCTCCGGGAAAATAGGAATAGTCAGGTAGGATCCTGGGAAAAGACCTGTGGGTTAGGGCCCACTCAAGAGAAACACCCTTGAACGATTTGAAGGAGAGATTGCACCGGTTGAATTAAATGGCTTGAATGGGATAACAACCTCGAAATAGGTTGAACAGATCTTGAATGACAAGACGAGCCTTTTGAGAAAGCTTTGAGCACGCCGGAACAAATGAATAGTGAGAAGTGAATTGTTATGAGGTACACCGGTATGAGAAGGCATTGAAATGAGGAAAGGGGTAAGATCAACAAAGCTTGACTTGAAACCACCGGAGAAGATAAAAGAAAGAAGAATGATGAACTAGAAGCTCCGTTAGTATCTTCATGAGAATCACCGGATAAGAACATTGAAGGAAAAGAATGGAGAGGCTTCACATCAATAAGATGGATACTCGATTAAGAAATATGAGTCCTTAAAGAAAAACAAGGGAGGGAGGGCGGGAAAAAACAAAAGCAACTTGGAGATGGATGAAACAAACAACATTGAGAAGAACTGATAATTAATCTTGTGAATGTTGAAGTGATCGGATCCACTTGAAGAGAGACACCCCGGTAGAACAAGATTGGCAAAACAATCTCGATTATCGAGAAGGATTAGTATTCACATCGGAGTATGAGAACACCATTTGGGGAAGGTATGGAATCAACACTTGACATTGAAGAAACTCGAATACCACAACTCAAAAACAAGACAAAGGATTGGCTTGCAAAATAAGCCGGAACAAACGTATGATAGAGATTTCGTCTAAAGTTTTTGTGGTGGGGCCTACACGGGCTCGATCGTACAGCACCGTCATGTACAAGGCAGTGCACATGACATACGAAGTGTCCCCGAGTCGGCATAGCCAAGGACTCTTTAAGACACAACGAGACCACTGTAAAACCAACCGTGAATAGGCGGACCACTAGACGTCGAACCCCAATTTCATATCATACATCTGTCGGAAAGATATCCTAAGAGCTACTTGAATTCCCACTTATAAACTCCCGAAATTTTCCCGGTTATGCAATCAGGTGTTGGGGATACAGGGGAACCATAATATCTAACCCAAAACTAGCAAATCCTACATCCAGCTGTATCCATCCTTCAACACATAACCAAGAAACCTTCGGAAATCGTCTACCTCAACCTTCGAAAAGCATCCGTTATACAAGTTATGGCAATACTCCCGAACTCCCGCCCCGGTACTGGGTGGCGTCGAGGATATCTCACCAACAACTGCATAAAAGAGATTTCCGATGTCGGCGAACTAAACTCAGGTATTCCAGAACTGCAACGTTAAAATGGTGACGACAACACCTCGGAGCTCAACTCCCCGGGACACTGCCACAACCCCTAAATGTCAGGAGGCACCAAGAACAATGTTCTCGTCACAAAACCATTGGAACGATTCGAAGATACCCGCGTGATCCTAAAAAAATTAGTGAAATTTGAGAAGAGAAGAGTCAAAACTCTACGTCAGGATGTCTTACCAGAGCGATGAAGGGACTCGGGAGTAAAAAGAATTCCTAAGCTCTGCGATATATAATTCCTAAATGACTCAAAACATTTTTCTAGACACAGCTCGTCAGCTAATTCGATCAAGCAGGGGGGCTCCTAAGGTCGGGGAAGGCTTTGATACCAACTTGTAACGCCCTTGATGCGGCTATATCTCCCACGTGTCGAAGCACGACTTAGAGGCATAACCGCATTGAAAGCAATGTCGCAAGTGAGGTAATCTTCACACAACCCATGTAATACATAAGGGAAAAAGATACATAGTTGGCTTACAATCGCCACTTCACACAATTACATGAATAAAGCATTCCAACAACCAAATACAATCAAGGTCTGTCTACAGAACCAAAATAAAAGAAGAACCCCAAATGTGACAAGGTCCCCGATCGACCCCAACTGGGCTCCACTACTGATCAACTAGAACGAAACAACACAAAGGACAAGATCTTCATCGAGCTCCTCCATTGAGCTTGGTTGCATCATCTGCACGGTTCAACGGCACCTGCAAGCTGGTTTTGGAAGTATCTGTGAGCCACGGGGACTCAGCAATCTCGTACCCTCACGATCAAGACTATTTAAGCTTATGGGTAAGGTAAAGGTAAGAGGTGGAGCTGCAGCAAGCGACTAGCAAATATGGTGGCTAACATACGCAAATGAGAGCGAGAAGAGAAGGCAAAGCACGATCGAGAAATTATGATCAAGAAGTGATCCTAGAACAACCTACGTCAAGCATAACTCCAACACCGTGTTCACTTCCCGGACTCCACCGGAAAGAGACCATCACGGTTACACACGCGGTTGATGTATTTTAATTAAGGTCATCTTCAGGTTTTCTACAACCGGACATTAACAAATTCCCATCTGCCCATAATCGCGGGCACGACTTTCGAAAGTTCAAAACCCTGCAGGGATGTCCCAACTTAGCCCATGACAAGCTCTCATGGTCAACGAAGGAATAGACCTCCTCCCGAGACATTCCTATCAGAATCGATATCCCGGTTCTACAAGACATCCTCGACAATGGTAAAACAAGTCCAGCAAGACCGCCCGATGCGCCGACATCCTGATAGGAGCTGCACATATCTCGTTCTCAGGGCAACACCGGATGAACACTACGTACAGCTAAAACGAGCTCTCAAGTTTCCCCGAGGTGGCGCCACAAGTGGCTCTAGTTTGGACCAACACTTAGACAAGCACTGGCCAGGGGGGAGGTTTAAAATAAAGATGACCCTCAGGATGCGCGACTCCCAAGGGAAAAAGGCTAGGTGGTAAAAGGTAAAACCAAGGTTGGGCCTTGCTGGGGGAGTTTTATTCAAGGCAAACTGTCAAGGGTTTCCCATTATAACCCAACCGTGTAAGGAATGCAAAATCCGGGAACATAACCTCGATATGACGGAAACTAGGGCGGCAAGAGTGGAACAAAACACCAGGCATAAGGCCGAGCCTTCCACCCTTTACCAAGTATATAGATGCATTAATTAAATAAGAGATATTGTGATATCCCAACAAGTAAACATCTTCCAACGAGGAACAACATCTCCATGTTCCAACAAGGAACAAAATTCAATCTTCACCTGCAACTAACAACGCTAGCAGAGGGGCTGAGCAAAGCGGTAACATAGCCAAACAACGGTTTGCTATGACAAGGTCGCTTAGAGGCTTGGTTCAACAACATAGGAGGCATGATAAGCAAGTGGTAGGTATCGCAGCATAGGCATAGCAAAAGAGCGAGCAACTAGCAAGCAAAGATAGAAGTGATTTCAAGGGTATGGTCATCTTGCCTGAAATCCCGCAAGGAAGAAGAACGGGTCCATGAAGAAGACAAATGTATGTAGACGAACGGGTCCCCACATACGCAACGTTATCGGAACCAACCCGAAGAAGCAAACACCGGAAAGAAGCACACAACATAGTAAGCAACCAACACATGAACATGATATGATATGCGGGATGCGGTATGCGATGCATATGCATGATTTGACAAGAGACGAATGAACCTGGCCTCGACTTGGAATTCCAAGTGTGCCACTGGAAAGGTGAGATGAAATCACTTGAAAACGATATAAAGAACGCCGGAATCGGAGTCATGGTTTGGAAATGGCAAGCAATTCAAATATGGCACCGGTGTGCGATATACAGCAAGTAGCCATCTAAATGCAACAAGATGAACATGCTACAGCACCCAAACATGGCAACAAAATACATGGCAGGGATCCATTCACGATGCTTAACAAAAGAGGAACAATGAGCTACGGCCAATTCATCCATTAATAGGTTCAAACAATCATGGCAAAAGCGCAAACGGTAACCAGATTTCAGACTTAGTGAAAGTAACACTTGTCTGGAATTGTCAGATCAGGTAGCACATTTTGGAGCATGAAAACTATAAGCTACAGGGCCTGAACATGGCAAAGTAAAGCATGGCATGAAGCTACTCAAAGAGCTTAACAAAAATCCCTTAGTGACCTTGAGCCAAAAGGGATCATAAAATACATTTGCAAGCATGTGAACATGGCAAAAACATAATCAGATTACAGACTTAGAGGAAAACTGGAGCATGCAAAATCAGATATCAAGTAGGCATGTTAACGAGCTCGATGCACTCACTACAGAGCAAGGCATGACAATCTAATCATACACCCATCAAGAATACACATTATACAAGCTAGACATGGCAAGAACAATGACATAGCATGCACGGATCAACTACAACATCCTCGGCAAAATCGCTAACAAGTAGACAATCTGCCCAGATTCACGAAATAGCAAAAGTAGAGCTCGATTGACTCAAGCTAGGGTGCTCCATAATTGGAAACAAAGACATGGATGGATAGAGCACTACAAGATTAACAAAACATCCTTACTGATCATCCTCAAAAGAGGCAGGGATCACTAGGAAACAACATGAACATATGGCACATTGAGATAAACAGATCAAGGACTTGGTGGAAATGCTAAGTCCCTGAAATCAGCATTAACGAATGCTCCACTTTGCAAGCTTGCGCTAGTCACCACACACATCACAAAAATACATGAGTTGGACCTCTGGAAAGATGGCAAAGCATATAACAAAACTCATGAAGAGCTCAGGGGCATATCATGCACACATTAATCATGGCAAAAATGACAAACAGCTAATTGGAGCAGCAGATCTGGCAACTATCTCAAATAGCACTCTTCCAACAGCATTTAGGGCATCAAGATGAACTCAAATGAAAATGATGCAATAAGATGAAATGATGTGCTCTCTGAGACGAACATTTTGATATGCTATATGCCCAAAATGGATCTACCGATGCGAAGTTACGATGTGATGAACATGGGTATATGAAACATGGAAAACTCGGGGACTTAGCGAAATTTTACCTCCGCGAAAGTCAACGCGGGACGGATGGATCTGGGACGGAGCGGATCGGGACGCGGGGCGCCGTTTGGTTGGAGGAATGGGTGGATCTGATCCAACCCGGCCTAGATCTGGCCGGACTTGGACTCCGGTGAGGGCGAGGACAAACTCCGGCGAGGAATACGGAAGCCGAGGCGGCGGCGCACGTCACCCGAGGCAGCGACGTGCGGCGAGCAAGGCGGCAGGGCACGGCGTATGGCGCGCGGCGGCGCGAGATGCATGGCGGCGGCCGGGGGCGAGCGGGGCGGCGCGGTCCGGCGAGGCTCGCCGCCGGCGGGCGGAGCAGGACGCCGGCGCGCGGAAAGGCGGCGACGGCGGGGCCGCCACGGAGCGGTGGCGCGCTTCGGGCGCACGGGAGGCGAGGCGCGGAGGCGCGGCTTGGGCCCGGAGGGCCCCGCGCGGGCCCTTGCCGGCCGGCGGGTGAGGCGCGGCGGCGGAGGCGATAGGCGGCGACAGGTGGCGGATGGTGGTTGGGTGCGGCGGCGGAGATGCTGAGGTGGTGGCTCGTCATTGGCTGGAACAAGGTGGCATCGGGAGGCGGACATGTCCGGCTCGGCGCGGACGTGTCCGGCGGCGCGAGGATGAAGAAGACTAGGTTTCATCCGCGATTTTCGGGAGGGGAGCACCTATATATAGGTAGAGGGAGCTAGGAGAGTCCAAATGAGGTGCGGTTTTCGGCCACGCGATCGTGATCGAACGACCGAGATGATGGAGGAGGTTTAGGTGGGTTTTGGTCCACTTTGGAGGGGTGTTGGGCTGCAACACACACGAGGCCTTTTCGGTCCCTCGGTTAACCGTTGGAGTATCAAACGAAGTCCAAATGGCACGAAGCTTGACAGGCTGTCTGCCGGTAGTAAACCAAGGCCGCTTGGCAAGTCTCGGTCCAATCCGGAAATGTTTAACCCCCACACATGAAAGAAAGGTAGAAAGGACTACCAGAGGAGATAGGAGCGCCGGAATGCAAAATGGACAACGGGGAAAATGCTCGGATGCATGAGACGAACATGAATGCAAATGCAATGCACATGATGACATGATATGCAATGCATGACACGCAAGCAATGACAATGCAACAATAGCGAATAACTGGAGGACACCTGGCACATCGGTCTCGGGGCGTTACAAGGAAGAAGAGCGTGGAGGGGCCGTCCTTGATCCCCATCCTTTTATATTATGGGAATGGAGGCGAGGCGCCCTCTCCAATCGATGCCAAGCAATCAACACACACAACGGGTGGTTGGGCACCCCGATTAGATGTCGAACGCCTGTGAGACGCGTCGATTCTTAGAGTGGGGTTTAATTGCACGAGAGTGTAATTTCTCCCGCGCCTGTATGAACCCCGAGGCGAATTAAATACAGATTGCTAACACAAGGGATGTCATGTGTTCAAAATAGTGGAGGAAGGAGTCAAAAGATTTGATTTCTGCCCCTAGCAAGATTCTCACGCCATGTGTCAGGATCATCAAGTACCAAAGTGATTGATCAGCCAGTGGGTGACGCAAGTGGGTTGAGCCTAGCCCTTCGCCAGGCATATAACACATAGGACATAGGGGTGGGCTCCTCGTTTGTGCTGAGACAACAGCTACTGCTGATTGGTCGGACCTGATGGGAAAAATGATTGGCATTTGTGGCCCACGCGTTTGCATAGGGACTCGCCCGGATAAAGATGGGAGACACTCATCTGGCCATGCCCATGGGCTACTATCGATACCGTGAACGCTTGGTCCACAAAGTGAACCACATGTGGGCCACTGGTAGGTCCCTCCTTGGCCAGGGCCATCAAAGACCCAAGACCCGGGAACGAAACCTCCGACAACAGCCTCGTTTCCTTACTCGTCAAGGCACCACAACTCCCCCACCTCATGCGTGTCAGGCTGGATGTACCTCATCAAGACGAGTCCACCATGTTACGTCCTTGCAGGTTGGGCGGTGAGTCACCACCCTACTCACCCCACGAGCGACACTTGCGATAGTACATGGCACTTCCAAGCTGGAGCATCACCTCAACCGGTGGTGATGGGATTGGCTTTCATTCCTGGAGAGAAGAAGGTGATGACATGTCACCACACACTTAATGCACCCACCTACCATGTCGGATCATGGCATTTACTTAGCAACTACACCGATAAGGTACTCCTTGACCTATAAAAGGAGGACCAGGCGAATGTAGAAAAAGGCTGGACTCCTGTTAGAACATCAGTAGGAGCACACTACGGTTTCGGTTCCAAGAAAGGACTTGTAGCTCTGATCCACACATTAAAACACCTAAAAATGCAGGAGTAGGTTATTACACACCATGCGGCCCGAACTTGGGTAAATCATCATGTCCATTGTGCATGTTTCAGTAGTCTTGGTCCGTGCCTTCGTGCACCAACCCCGAACTAGCAAAAGGACATCATTAGTCTATGGTGTCAAGCATGTGTTCTGCACACGCGCTCCGATACCCGGGCTCCAGATACTTCGAGCTGCAGACCTGCCCAAAGACAATGGCATGGGAATGGGGCTGGTTCTATGCTCTGGATGTGCTGGCTGATCACTGTTAGGTTAGAATGCCAATATTCACCGATGCGCCCTGTTGGCAGATGCCGTAGTGGGGCTCGGGGATGGAGATCTCCTAGGAGACTGCTACCTTTATTGAGGCAGTTCTTCAGTTACAAGACAAGGGCCTTTGGGCCTCCAGATTATGAAGACCTGGAGGGAGAGAAACGTCCAGCCGAGGGATGGAGGGAATTGCCCATGTTCGAGTACAGAGCCAAAGCGATCCCAGTCGCCTCCTCAATCGGGAGGACTCAGAGAATGAAATAGAGCTCCGTATGCACCCTGTAAGCGGCCTACCTCTCGGAGATATTCTCATGGCAGTTACAGTGGAGCCGTACTGTCAAGTTAACCCCCGCCCTAGGGTAATTTACTATGGCTTGCTATATATTTCTTCAGCATTGGAGGCCTCCCACCTTGTCCTTTGTAACCTTTTTTTATTTTTGTAGACATAAAATTATTTGATTTCAATTCCACCACAGCCCTGCTCCTATGAAGCGGCATGCATCTTGCCGATCATACATGCGAGATGGCCCACAATTTTGGTAGGGCCGCGGCCAGCGCTCGTCTAATCTCCACCTTGAGGGGCTCGCAGAAGAGCTCCATGGAGTCATCGGCAGTTCCTTCACCCGCGAGGGCCGCAAGATCTTGTGTTGCCACCCTTGAGGGCTCATCTATTGAAGGAAATGGATCCCACGACCCACGCAAGGACCTGCGGCTCGTGGAGGCAAATAAGATGGGGCCCCGAAGATCTTGGTGGAGCCAGGTGAGGCGGAGCCCCGGCTGAGGGTGCCATCCAGACACCGGGTCAATTTATTATTAGGTGGCACTTTTATTATTGAGAGCATGACAATTTTATTATCATTGACATCGTATGTTATTATAAATAGGATTGCAACTTTTAATGTTGAGAAGATATTATTTTTTGTTTTTTTTAACATGGTAGTTTTTTGGTTTATCCAGATAAAACATTTTTATCTAGAGGATGGCAGGTTCGTAGCGCAGCACGTCACTTTAAAAAAATAAGAGCATGGCATTTTTTTTAAAAATGTATTTTTTTATTCATGGCATTTTTTATCGAGGATTGCGGTTTTTTATCTAGAGGGTAGCATTTTCCATCTAGAGGATGGCAATTTTTAAGTTTAGCATGGCCGGAAAAAATATCGCTCAACCTTTTTTTTATTGTTATAAGGTGGCTAATTTAAACCAAAAACACTTTTAACTAGGCCTTTTGGGTGTGGAGGGGTCCTGCTGGGCCTTCGTGCTGGCGAAGAGCGAGCGAAACCGGTCACCAGGAGCTGCTCCCCGGACGAACGATTCTTCTTTTTTTGAGGGGTTAAAAGGGATTTCATTACTCAAGGTGGAGGTAGATCCTCCAAACAAAGTTGAGGTACATTAGCCGGGCCATAACGAAACCAAATTGTTGTCCTAGCTTCTACAAGAGCCTGGTTTTGCCATTTTTCTTGATTTTAGACATAAAAGGATTTCATTTCGATTCCGCCACAGCCCCGTTCTTATGAAGCGGCATGCATCTTGCCGATCATACACGAGTAATGGCCCACAATTTTGGTGGGGCCGTGGCCAGCGCCCATCTGACCTCCACCTTGAGGGGCTCGCGGAAGAGCTCCATGGAGTCATCGATAGTTCCTCTGTCGCCGAGGGCCGCAAGATCATGTTGCGGCCCTTGACGGCTCATCTATTGAAGGAAACAGACCCCACGACCTGCATATGTGAGGACCTGCGGGTTGTGGAGGCAAATAAGACGGGTTTCCCGGAGATCTTGCGGGAGCCAGGTGAGGCGGAGCCCCGGATGAGGGTGGTATCCAAACACCGGGTCAATTTATTATTATGTGACAGTTTTATTATTGGGAGCATGACAGTTTTATTATCGTTGAAATTGTATTTTCTTATAAAGAGGATTGCAACTTTTAATGTTGAGAAGATTTTTTTGCGGGAATATTTTTTTGTTTTTTAAATATATGGTAGGATTTTTTGGTTTATCCACATAAAATACTTCTATCTACAGGATGGCAGCTTCGTAGCGCAGCATGTCACTTTAAAAAAGAAATAAGAGCATGGCATTTTTTTAATTTGTTTGTATTTTTTTCTTCATGGCCTTTTTTATGAGGATTGATGTTTTTTTATTTAGAGGATAGCATTTTCCATCTAGAGGATGGCAGTTTTTAAGTTTAGCATGGACGGAAAAACATATCACTCAACCTTTTTTTTTGTAGTTATAAGGTGGCAACTATAAACAAAGAAACACTTTTAACTGGGTCTTTTGGGTCTGGAGGGGTCTCGCTGGGCCTTCGTGCTGGCAAAGAGCGGGCGAAACCGGTCACCGGGAGCTGCTCCCCTGACAAAAGATACTTGGTTTTTTTGCGGGGTTAAAAGAGATTTCATTACTCAAGGTGGAGGTAGATTCTCCTAGCAAAGTGGAGGTCCATTAGCAGGGCCAGAACAAAACCAAACTGTTGTCCGAGCTTCTACATGACCAAAAGAAGCTAATCTATAACTGACAGCATTTTGGTGCCTACCCGGACGAACGATTCGTTTAATGGTGCAGCTCCCTGGCGATCGAACGCCACATATTAGGGTCCAATTTTTTTCATAAGCTTGGTAATTTCACAAAGTTTGAGTTAATTCAAAATTACTATGTAAAGTAATATGGAAAAGAGGGAGCAAATGCTTTTAAAAGAAAATAATGAAACAAATGTGTAGCACAAAAGTTTAAGGTGCCACCTTTTATCAGACGTTGTCACTTATGGAACCATGCATTACTGATTCTAGACGATCTATCTAGACTTGGATAGATAAGCATGACTAGCAAGGATGTCCGTATAATGACTACGTACGTCGTCCCAAAATCACGGTATGTAAATTTTTGGGCATATTTTTCGATAAATACTTTCCTATAAGGCACTGCTCCAATCCCATACCAAGCATGAGCTGTTCACACGGTAACATGCATAGACAAGATACAGTATGATATATTGATACAAATAAGGAAATTAGCAAACATGCATCGACGCGTACACGGAAAATGGCAAGAAACGAATGGCACGATGCGTATATGCCAGCAAATAAAGGAAACACAACGTGTTCACTTCTGCAAAAAACAAAACGGAGATTCATCTACATTCCCAATTGTCTGCTACTACCTGGAAATACATTAAAACGCCACGCTATATAGACTACAAGCAAGTGCACCAAAGAACATTCGTAAAGATCTTTAAATCATCCAGATCCCATCGAGGCAACTCGTCTCTCGATTTCACTCTGCAAATATGGAGTCCTGCGGTTCTACCTCGTCCACCTTCCCGGTCGACCTGTCCTTGTCGCTGGCCATCCGTGTCGACAAGGACAACCTAGGGCACAAGACCCCGACGGCATCGCAGGAGGTGTGCCACCCGCCCATGTTCAACTGCAAGTTTTGCCCCCGCTCCTTCGGAACAGCACGGGCGCTGGGCGGGCACCAGAAGGCGCACAACACGCTCCAACGCGCGCGGCGCAACAGCCGGAAGGCGCACATGAGCCGTCGTCCTGCTTGGTACTCGGTCGCCAGCGCCCTGCGCAGCGCTTGCCTCCACGCGCGGCCCTTCGACGCATGGCACATCCACTATGACCCCTCCGTCCCGCTTTCCTTCCCATGGCAAACCGGGACCGGCCCCGGAGGTCCCGCTTTCCTCCCGCTCAACCGTCATCTGCGGTGCTGGGCAATGGATACAGAGGGAATGGAGTAGGGAGACTTCGTGGATGTGACGAAGGCATGAGTATAGTGAATCAGGAGGAGACACCCAACGGGATTGATCTAACCCTGAAGCTCTAGATTAGGGCTTTGGTTTTGTCGCCTCAAACAATAAGTTTTCATTAAGTTTGGTTGTTTGTATTTTCTGTTTATTGCATCATCTTAAGGGCGAGATTATTTGAGTGCATCTCCTTGTAATTCTGTACTAGGAGCAAATTGTGATCAATCGATGTACTGTGTCGGGTGATATTTCCAAAGCGTAATTCAAGCAGGTGGTTATCTGGATGACTTTTAGCCATGAGCTTTTCCATAAGATGGAGTGATGTTCTTACTTCTTTCCTTCCATCTAATCCATTAGGGCGCGTGTAGTATTGTTTGGTGGATGGATGTTAAATCGTTTTAAGTGATCTGGGGAATTAGAGGTCTAAGAGATTTGTGTGGCGATATTGTTTTTTCAGTTGTATATATGAGACTAATTAATATTTAGTTACTGTAAAAGAATGAACTCTGTTACTGTCCTTCGTTCGAATTAAAAAGTGAATACTTTATGAGGTGTCTCAAATAGTTTATTTCTCATGTAATTAATAACGAAGTTGTCCAACGATGTATGTAAACATGATCTAATCTGTTCCACATAAAATAATTATTTTTCTTAGCTATGTGTAGAGTTTAGCAGGGCCTGGCAAGAAAAGTCAATGTAAATCGAGGTTGAAGTTTAGAGTTAATCGGTAGTAAGGTCTATTATATATGTGAGGAGATATTAATTGTCATCTCCTCTAATATTCATAACATAAATCGATCTCTTCACTACCTAAAAAACTCTCATCCAAGTCATTATCGCATATAGAGGACAAAAAGTTATTGTTCTTTGAGAAAATAAATATTACCGGTGAAGGCATGTGATAAGAAAAGCACATTAAACAAATAGCTTTTTATATAACCTCGAGCAATAGCATCATATATAACACAAGATTGCATCATATATACTATAAGAATGTGTATCACAAATGCAAAAGCTCCCTATTGAGAAGGCTACACAATATAAAAGACTTAACACAAACAACGCATATGACCTTCTTAGGGCGAGTTGTGACTTTAGGGGGGGCAAGGAAAAACTAGAAGCCCGGTCCCTCCTTCAATACAAACGTTAAAAATGATATCATAATATTTATCAATGAATATGCCTCTCCTCTCCTCCCGGTCGCTCCCGGTAGGGAAACCCTAGCCGCCGGCCTTAGAGCCCCTCTTCCCTCCTCCTTCTCATCTCGCCGTCGCCGGCACGTGCTGTCGGGCGAAGCCCAGTCAGTGGCGGAGGCGGCGACGGGGCCTCTCTTCTCCCTCTCGATGGTGGCAGATGCGGCTCAGTTTGGTCGGGTGTTAGGACCTCGATCCTAAGTCACACCGATCTAGCATGTAACACATCATATCACTTCGCGGCCTCACGCACGGTATTCCCACGGGTGCCACCTTACCTAGCCCGGAACCGTTTGCGCCTTTTGGCTCACGTATATGATAGTGTCGCTAGCATCCGTATGACAAAGATCCCGGACCAACATGACTAGTCGTAAACCCGAAGTGGCACTAACTTACAGGGACAGGCATACATGACCCAACAACGAACGTGTCGGTCATCAGCGAGTGAATCCGGGCTGTAGCAGCTGGACTAACAGGACTTCGGAGAATCCGGGCTTTAGCAGGCTAACAGGACTCTGGTAGACACCGCGTGACATTTCCCCGAAGGGACAGACAAAGAACGAAGAAGGACACATGCCGGCCAGCCCAAGTGTTCCAAAGCAGTAGCAAGCTACCATGGCTCAGTGGAAGCACTAGGAGACATTTCCCGGTAAGAGAAGCTATCAAGGATAAACAACTAGGTTGTCGGATCCCACACATACCAAGCATTTCAATAACATACACACAATATGCTCGATATGTGCAAACACAACATGGCATCACAACATAACTATATGACTCAAGTATTTATTCATTAGGCTCCAAAGAGCCAAGTATTACAAACATGGGTCTCATGACCCAACATACAGAGCATACAAGCAACAAGCGGAAGCATAAACATGTCTGAGTACAGACAACTACAAATGAAAAAGGCTGAGAAGCCTAACTATCTACGGGACCCTCCCAAGGGTACAAGATCGTAGCTAAGGTAACAAGCTAAACGTCGAAGTCCGCGCGGAACTACTAGTGAGACTGAAGTCTCTCTCCAAACAAAAATGAATCAAACGTGAGTACAAATGTAACCAGCAAGACTTACATCAGAATTAGCTACATATGCATCAGTATCAATAAAGGGGGTGGTGGAGTTTAACTGCAGAAAGCCATCTTTGACTCAGTGGCTATCCTGAACTATGACTGCAAGTAACTCTTTTGAGGTGGCGAACACGAGTCCACATATTCACCAATCAATACACCACTATGGATCCGCTCCCGTCTTCCTACGAGAACGCCATCCATAGCACTCATGCTTATCTTGCGCATTTTAGAGTATCCACTTTCACTTGTCTATGAACTGTACAGGCAACCCAGAAGTCCTTGATACGTCTCCAACGTATCTCCAATTTTTGATTGCTCCATGATATTATATTATCTATTTTGGATGTTAATGGGCTTTATTTTACACTTTTATATCATTTTTTGGGACTAACCTACCAACCGGAGGCCCAGCCCAAATTGCCGTATTTTTTGCCTATTTTAGGGTTTCGAAGAAAAGGAATATCAAACGGATCCAAATGGAATGAAACCCTCGGGAACGTGATTTTCTCAACAAAAGTGATCCAGGAGACTTGGAGTGGGCGTCAAGAAATAACCGAGGAATCCACGAGGCAGGGGGCACGCCTACCCCCTAGGCGCGCCCTCCACCCTCGTGGGCCCCTTGTTGCTCCACCGACGTACTTCTTCCTCCTATATATATCCACGTACCCCCCAAACATCTAGGAGCACCACGAAAACCTAATTCCACCGCCGCAACCTTCTGTACCCAAGAGATCCCATCTTGGGGCCTTTTCCGGAGCTCCGCCGGAGGGGGCATTGATCACGGAGGGCCTCTACATCATGAAAGTGTGTTATATCGACTAGAGGGGGGGTGAATAGGCGGTTTTTATGAAAGTCTTCAAAACATGGAAGTTTCGAAGACAAACGATAGAAATAAACCTATGACCATGCAGCGGAAGGTAGACTACACTAGGCAAACCATAGTCAAGTATTCAATGAAGTGAAAGCACAATGACCAATAGCAGCTAGGTAGTAAGGATCAGGTAGGAAGATATTATGAAGCCAAACAGAACACGCAGTCACTCAGTGAAGACAGAAGATAGTGCAATCATACAATGACTTCACAAGGACCAACAGTAAGTAAAGGGAAGGGAAGGATGAAACCAGTGACTTGTTGAAGACAATGATTTGTTGGACCAGTTCCAGTTGTTGTGACAACTGTACGTCTGGTTAGGGCGGCTAGGTATTTAAACCTGAGGACACACAGTCCCGGACACCCAGTCCTGAACACGCAGCTCAGGACACCCGGTCCTCACCGTATTCCCCTTGAGCTAAGGTCACACAGACCTCGCCCAATCACTCTGGTAAGTCTTCAAGGTAGACTCCCAAACCTTCACAGACTTCGTTCACCGGCGATCCACAATGTCTCTTGGATGTTCAGAACGCGACGCCTAACCGGCTGGAGGATTCACAGTCCTCAAGTGTAATAAGTCTTCAGATCACACAGACAAGAAGACTTAAGTGATGCCTAACACTCTTTGGCTCTGGGTGGTTAGGGCTTTATCCTCGCAAGGAATTCTCTCTCAAAGGCTTCGAGGTGGGTTGCTCTCAAATGACAAAAGCTGTAATCTAACTCTGAGCAGCCAACCGTTTATGGTTGTAGGGGGTGGGCTATCACTAGTAGAAAACAGGGCTATGGTCCAGGCCGGCTTAGCCCATTAGTCCCGGTTCAGTCTAGAACCGGGACTAATGTGAGGATTGGTCCCGGTTCGTGCGGCTAAGGCATTAGTCCCGGTTCATCTGGACCTTTTGGTCCCGGTTGGTGGGATGAACCGGGACTAATGGGCCTCGCTCCTGGCCCACAACCATTGGTCCCGGTTCGTGCCACAAACCGGGACTAAAGATTAGACCTTTAGTCCCGGTTTGAGGCAGGAACCGGGACTAATGGGAATGAGACCTTTAGTCCCGGTTCGTGTCACGAACCGGTACTAAAGGTCCCATTTTCAAACTCTACCCCCCCCTCCCGTGGACCGCCTTTTCAGTTTTAAAAAAAATAAAAGAAAATGACGGAAATGTCAAAAAAATAAAAGAAAATAAGTTTCACATGTGATATGTGGTCTAGTTGTTGGGAAAATTTACAAATATGAATTTCGACTTTATTTACAAAATCTCTCTGGAATTTGTAAAATGGGCATAACTTTTGCATACGAACTCGGATGAAAAAGTTTTTTATATGAAAAATCATCTACTCGAAAAGTTACATCCGATGGAGACCGCCTACGGCCTGTTTGCAAATTTCTAGAATCCTCAAATTCCAAAAGGAAAAAAAGTTATGCTCAAATTTCAGTTTTTTTAAATTTCAGTTTTTTTAAATACTTATTCAAGAAGTATTAGTGTTACTAAATAATTATTCAAGAATATTAGTGTTATTAAATAATTATTTCACCTTTTTTGAATTTTGGTCAAATCTGGTCAAACTATGGTCAAACAATGGTCAAACTACTTATTCAAAAATATTAGTGTTACTAAAAAATTATTGTTTTTTAGAACAATAGTTTTAAACTCAAACAGTGAAATATGTGACTTCATGCTCAAGCTAAATTCCTGAGGGTTAATAGGATTGACATCTTACTATTGTCAGGAAAACAACAAGTGCAGACTTGGAAACGAGGGAGAATAGAACCCGGAAGTTAAGCGTGCTCAGGCTGGAGTAGTGAGAGGATGGGTGACCGTTCGGGAAGTGAGATGATTTGGAATGATGAGGGGTGATTAGAGATTAAATTGAGCAGTGATGAGGGGTGATTAGAGATTAGAGGTTAAAATAATTCAGAAATTTGAAAATAAAAAAATTTCAAAAAAAAATTTCAAAAAAAATTTCAAAAAAAAATTTCAAAAAAAAAAAAATCAAAAATTTCCTTTAGTACCGGTTGGTGTTACCAACCTGGACTAAAGGTGGACCGGCCACGTGGAGGGCCTTTAGTCCCGGTTCTGGATTGAAGCGGGACTAAAGGGGGGAGGTATTAGTACCGACACTTTAGTCCCGGTTCCAGAACCGGGACTAAAGGCCCTTACGAACCGGGACTAAAAGCCCTTTTTCTACCAGTGTATTTATAGCCACTAGGCAACCTGACCTGATTTGTCCGAAATGACCCTGGGTCACTAAGGAACTGACACGTGTTCCAATGGTCAGATTTCAAACTCACACGGCAGCTTCACTTGGGCTACAAGCAAAGCTGACTTGTCCGACTCTGGACAAGATTCGCTCTCATAGTCTTCACTCGAAGACATAGGTTTTGGTTAAGCATCACTTCAGTCATTCTGACTGGTTCTCTTGGACCCCACTTAACAGTACGGTGGTTCCTATGACTCAACAAAGAAGAAACAGAACTACGAAAGATCTAAGTCTTCGAGCTCCATAGGCTTCATGCGATGTCTTCTCTTGTCATAGTCTTTAATGAGAATATCTTCATATACCACCTTTGATATCAATGTCTTCATACATTTTTAGGGGTCATCTCTTGTAGGAAAACTGAATTAATGAGGGACTTCTACCTGTGTTATCCTGCAATTCTCACAAACACATTAGTCCCTCAACTAGGTTTGTCTTCAATACTCCAAAACCAACTAGGGGTGGCACTAGATGCACTTACAATCTCCCCCTTTTGGTGATTGATGACAAACTAGTTGAAGTTTTCAACGGGGAATATAATATGTGAAATTGTAAGAGGATAGGGAATTGTCTTCATAAGCTATGAGGGCTCCCCCTGAAGATGTGCATATAAGTAATTTGCTTTTGGAATGCAAATGCACATGGCAGGTTGTGCTTGTGGAGATCCTCTTCAACTTATGATGACAATCCACTATGCATGTGAAGGTATGTGAAGATAATGACATGCATAATGGAAAATGGACGTCTGCAAAATGATCTAAGTGCGGAATTTATCGTCGCACATGCGGAATTTATCATCGCATCACAAAGTGGCAAATAAGTAGCAGACGACCATCGAGTTTAAGTGTTACAACTCAAAGAACCAAATGTATCAAAACGAGAGTTGTAAACACGAAGCAAAATATAAAGCACCCGCCCATATGGACCCGCTTGAAGACTATCAAACTCATATGCTTCTCCCCCTTTTGTCAGTAAGGACCAAAAAGGTTTGAAGACATAGAGCATCTACTCGTTCCCATGAAGAGTAGGTGAAGCAGCAGGGTCGTCGGTGGTGTTCGGCGGTGCAGAAGAACTTGGAGCAGTGTCGAAGCGTGCTGAAGAAGGTGGCGGTGAACTAGCATCGTCTTCATCCTCGATCACTCTGGCATTCACAGTTGCAGCAGAGGAAGAGAACTCAGAGTCTTCAAGAGATGGAGTTCGTCGCAGCACTGCCCTTCGAGGAGGTGTGGAGTCAAACTTGAAGCGTTCAGAGAAGCCATCCTCTTGAAGATCATCTTCATAGCACATAAGCGTCAGCCCTTTCCATGTGCGTCGAGAGGTTTCATGTGCAACAAAGGCATTCTTGGTGGCAAGATTGCAAATGCGGTTAACATCCACCAAGAGGCTTTGCATTTGGCGCTTTAGCCAGTCATGATGCCTATCCTGTTTCTGATGAAGAGCCACCAGAAGCTCTCGGTCGTTGAGAACACGAGTGCACTTCTTGGGTCGTTGGGCAATTGTGCTATCGGTGGCTTCCGTAAGAGCAGGATGTGGTGCACGTGTAGTTCCACCCAAAGGATACACACGAGTGACTGCTTCAACTCCTTCAATGTTCTGAGAAAAACTTTGATGCTCCGCATTCTGAAGACTTAGAGGTTCATTGGCAGGCTCAGGATAAATGGCTTCAATAGACATATCCACATTAGGCAGAAAAATCCGATGATTGCGAGCAGATGGCTGATATGAGATAGCGGAGTGGAGTTTAATCAGCCGCATTATCCATGGAGCGTAGAACTTCAAGCCAAAAAGATCAGAGCCTGATGCAGCAAGTTGGTAGATGAAGAAGTCCTGTGCATTGAAGCATTTGCCGTGAAGAATATAGAAGACCAAAGTCTTCATTGCACCTTCCAGCTTGGCATGTGGAGAATGTCCTTTGATGGGCCAGAGAGTTTGCCTTATGATGTGATAAATAGTCCTTGGCAGATACTCAAGGTCTTCAACAAGGAACTCCTTAGGATATGCAGCATCTTGGGTCAATGGCTTCATCATACTGAGCATCTGACTCATGTTTGGTTCAGGATTTTGAAAGATGCTCTCCACAGCTTCACTATGAAGCTGACAGCCATGTTTGTAGAGATCGCTAGGAGTGGGCAGACCAGTGAGCTCAATGATATCAAAGGCTTTGGCTTCGTGATGAACATTTCCTGTCATCCACTCCAGGACCCAAGTCTTTGGATCTCTGTTGTACCCACGGATGTGAAGTGTGGCATAGAATTGAAGCAGCAACTCTTCATTCCAGTGCTCTTGGTCGGTGACAAACGGCAGCAATCGAACCTCTTTGAAGCAACCCAGAGCTTCTTCCAGATAGGGCAGACCAGCTATTGCTTCAATGTCAAGACGCTTATGTGGGAAGATGGGACCTTGATTGTATAGAATGCAGGAGTAATAGCTTCACTGCGGATAGCTCCAGAACCGATCCGAAGATATTCTTTCCCTTGAGTAGGGGTTCCTAGAGCTATTGAAGAAGGTGTTGTCTGCTTTGAAGCCATTGACATTGAAGGATCCAGGTGCTGATGCAGGACCTGGAAACCTGGGCAATCTTGGGATTGGCTTCTGTACCCGAGGCCTGTGCTCAACATGATAGTCGAACTGAGGACCAGCAGCAGGCGCAGGAACAGAAGCAGTGGGATCAGTGGCTTCGCTGACTTCTGGTGCTTGGGTTGGTAAGGCTCCACATTGGCTTCAGCCATGACAGCGTCATTGGCGTCGGTGGGAGCCTCAAAATTCTCAACCTCCACTTGATGAGCTGGAGAGTCGATCACAATCACGTTCTCCTCGAGAACAGCTTCTTGGTGAGACGGTGGTGTAGCAGCGCTTGGGGTTTCGTCTTCATCGGCTGATGCAGCCGGAATGTCTTCAGGAGCTTTAGCTTCAGACTCAGAGACTAGAGGCCTTGGTCCTTTGCGAAGCCTGCGTAACGCTAGCGACGCCTGTGGAGTTGGAGTTGGCTGGGCCTCAAAGTCTTCTTCCTCTTGTGCTTGTGGGCGATCAGCCCATGATGCATCCTGAGCAATTGGCGTCAGAGGACGACCAATGCTGATGAGTTCGCTGTGCGTTAGCACAGGCGATGATACCTGTTGGTGCTCGAGCTGAGGAAGAACTGCATCATCTTCAACATGGTCATGGTGACCAATGTCTTCAGCAGCGGTGGGATCAGCTGCTGGAAAGTCTTCAGCTTCATGAGACTCTGTGAAAGCAGGCTCATGGACAGTCAGTTGACGCTCTTGATGTTCAGCATCAGGGTGAACCATGGAGATGGGTTCAACAATCAAGGACTCGGTGGGAGCAACCCGTTCTTTCTTGGTCTCCCGCTTCTTCTTGGAGGGAGCAGTAGCAGAGGCTTCAGGATGTTTCCTCTTTCTAGCTTCAGCCTTAGCAGTCCTCGTCTTCTTCAGTTCTGAAGCGGTTGACCTGGCCTTTCTCTTCGATCTAGTCATGCTAGTTGGGAAGACAATGGGATCTGCTTCCTGCCTTGGTGCGTTGGGTTCGGCCACAGTGGGCTTCTTCTTCTGCTTAGCAGCCATCCTGGGATCAATGCCCGGACGCCCAAGGGCCTTGCGCTTCACAGCCTCGTTGTAGCCTTGCACACACTTGTCAGCCAGGCTCTTCATGCTCTCACGAGAACCTTGAGCTTCTTCACGCTTCTTGAGAAAGGCTTCTTTAAGCTCGTGCAGCATGAGCTTGAAGTTCTTGACCTCTTGTACGCTGAGCTGGCCATATGCTTCTTGAACTGAGCTTTTTCATAGTCAATCTTTTGCTTCAGTTCGACGATGCGCTGAGCTAGAGCTAGCTCTGAAGCAATGGCGTCATGGAAGGCGACACTGAGACCAATGGGAAGTTGGAGGTCTTCGAAGCTGAGGTTGGGCATTTCAAACCACTCATCAATGAAGTTGTGGATGATTGCCACGTCAAAGAGAGGCAGATCATTGAAGATTTCTGCTTCTTCTTTGCTCTTGATCAGTTGCTCAAGAGTGTCATCAGCAAGATCTTCATCACTGGACAGATCGATGGCATCATTGCGCAGAATGGCAGCAGCTGTCAGTTCTTGGCCGGTGTGTGGCAGAGGCATCTTGACTTTCCGGGGCTTGGAGATGCGTCACAAATCTTCAGACTGCACACTGTCTTCAGGAGGTGCAATGGCCAGTGGCTTCGCCCGTGAGATTTTTGGTGCAGAGGTAGGCTTT
>NC_053028.1:629750402-629764184 GCF_003073215.2 Triticum urartu | reverse complement strand
AAGAGAGCATGAAACTATCTTCGAAGATCATCGAGAACTTTTAAGAGCTCATGAGAAATTACGCTTTGAAAAGCTCAATCTTGAGCAAGAGCATGAGTTCTTAAAAGCAATCAATGATGATCTCCGCAAGAAAAGTTCTTCTTACATTGCCAAGCGTTTACTCTTATCCACTTACATGCCTCAAGTCAAGTCTAGTAACAAGAACAAGAAAGATTCTTCCTCTAGCAGTAACAATGATCATGCTAAATCCAATATTGTTGCTTCTAGTAGTTCTCTTGATTCCACTAATGATTCTCTTAGCCAAGTTACACTTGAGAAAGAAAATAGCTTATTGAAGGGAATTATAGAAAAGGAGTGTACAAAAGCCTTGCCGGAGTAAGCAATTCGAGGAAATTGTGCGCAAGCAAGGGAATGCACCAGAAGAATCAAGGTGTTGGTTTTGAACGAAAGTTCAATGCCAATGGAGTTGAATGGGAAGAAGATCAATACCCCAAGACAAAGTTTGTTCCTCAACAAGAGAAGTATGATACTTCTTTCAAGGGGACACAAGCTCAAGATGATCTTCCACCACAAGACTACAAGCAAAAGGGGAAGGACAAGCTTCAAGAGGAGATTGATGCATTTGAAGAAGCTCCTAAGACCTTAGTCAAGTGGATTCCCAAGACCACTTCAAGTTCCACTTCATCAAGTACGACTACAACTCCAAGGATTCCCATCAAGATGGTGTGGATCCAAAAGAAGAAGAACTAGAGAGTTCTTGAGGGTGACTCCGCCAACATACTTCACTCTTATCATTTTGGCAAGAACAAGTGCAATCAACTTCCACATCTTGCACTAGTTCAAGGAGTCACAAACCCTCTTGTTGGTAAGACAAGGGACAGGTAACCTAAAAGTTTTCATGGACACATCTTGTGTGTGCATCACTCTATGTCTATGGATTCCTTGTTTGTTCCTTGTGGGACTAACCCATGTAGGTATTGAAAGTGCAATTCACTCAAATGGATAGCTCCAAGTGATCTACGTCAACATTGAGCATCCACATCTTCAACATCTACATGAAGTCATCATCGACAAAACCCAAGGTTAGTTCATCCCTCTTAGGGGGGATATCACATCTAGGGGGAGCTTTACTCTAAAACTTGAGTTAGAGCAACTCTAAAGATGTGAATACAACAATGCTTTATGTAAAAGTGGTAAGCCCACTTGAGCTTAAACGATGAGTATGACCTACGATCAAGTGTTCTCACTTGACTCCTAAGTCAATATACTCATATATAGATGACCTAGTCATCGCAAATTGCTTGATAGATGCTAGAATTGGTTGTGCATGCTTTGCCACATATTTCATTTGCCATTTTATTGTGTGAGCATGTTGGTTGCATATTTTACTCATTCGAGGACATCCACTTGTTGTTTTGATTGCTTGGCTTTATTTCCTTTTGCCAAGTGGATGGACAAGAATGCCTAAGAACCTCCTCTAGCTATCTATGCTTTTCTCGTCTCAAACTCTATTCATGCTGCATCACAAAATTTGATCAAGTCAGATTCGAACCACTCTATGTGAGGAGCGCTCGGAGTCCCCCGATTCGTCATAGACTTAAAATTCCAAAACCTCTTTGTGATTCTCGGTCTGACCGATTCCATACTTTCGGTCCTACCGAGATCATTAAGTTGATCTAGGTTTTCGATCTTGGTGCAACCGATTTGAACTACTCGGTCACACCGAGTTGCAATAACTGTATACAGTTTTGCATCTCGGTGCCACTGAGTTGTTCCACTCGGTCACACCGACAGGGTCGGGCTATATATAGTCACGGGCAAAAATTTGGAAATTTCTCCGAACCCCTTCGCCCGCGCGATAGCCTGCTCTGCCAACTTGGTCTCCGGATCGTCTCCTCGCCGCCAGCCGCCTCCAGTCGCTGGTCTCCGTCGCCGTCAACGGAAATTCAACCCCGCCGTTGCCGCCGTAGCGAGTCTCCGCCGAACTAGGGTATGGACTCGATCTTTGTGCTATTCCCCAATCCGATTCTTAGCACATTGTGATCATCATGATTCTTGCCACGTTTGTTAAACTTCTATCCAGTCAATGAACTCGTAGATTAGGTTTAATTCGAAAATTTTAGGGTTAGGTTTCCGCCGAAACCATCTCGGACCCACCGAGTTGAAAAACTCGGTCCCACCGATTTGGCTTATGCCATTGCACAAGTGAGACTCGGTCTGACCGAGAATTACTTATCGGTGTGACCGATTTTGGAACTCTGTGAAACCCTAGCAGTCTCGGTGCCACCGAACTGTGACTCGGTCTGACCGAGTTCACTAGTTTAGGTGCCAAAACTGCTTCGGTATCACCGAGTTTAGAAATCGGTAGATCCGAGATGCTTTCAGTGGGAAACTAAAACTAAGTTTTTGAATTATTCTTTTGCAAAAATCTCTGCATTTTGTGATGCTTATCCACTCTATCTCATCTATAACCTATTCACAGGGTCAGCAGTCAGAGTTTGCATCATGTCAGACCAAAGTGATAGCCAGAACTTGTCAGAGCAGCAAGTGCAGATGAGTGAGGGCACTAGTCCCTCAAGTTCCTCAGATGATGGCAGCAGGAGCACCCCTAGCAATCTGCCTAAAGCTGCCACAAGACAGAGAAAGAAGAGAACCTCAGACTCAGAAGATGAGGATTATGTGGCAGAAGAGGAAGCAACTTCCAAGAGAGTTGAGCCAGCACAGGGCATAAAACCAGGGATGAAGATCAAAAGGCCAGCAGGCAGGCAGCCTATGTCAAAGGCCAGAGCTTCAACTGAGAAGCCCACTCCCATTGAGCCAGTTGCTGCTGAAGGCAAGAAGAGGAAAGAAAGGGTGAAGAAAACTGATGCCTTTGCCAGAGTGCCATGAGGTCCGAGGTCGTCTGCAGTGCCAGTTGCTGACCCGAGAGCCACCACGTCTACAGAAGGCTTCGTCCTTGGAGTGCTCCGGACTCCACCACCACCTGAAGATCAAGCCTGAGTGTCGACTTAGCACTATGCATTTTCTAGGAACTTTTTGGTAACTTGCTGCCAAAGGGGGATAAAATGTATAGATCATAGGCTTCGAGAGAGAGTGTTGCTTTTATTCTCTCTTGTTTTATTTCGTGGTTTTTCGAACTTTGTTTGCTTTTGTGTGAGATACTATGTCATTGCTCGTGAGACATTGATGATCATGTGTTTGATCATAAGCTACACTTAATGTTTGCTTAATATTATCATCTTATCTATCTTATGTGATCATTCACTATTCTTGGTGATGGGTGCATGTATTTCATTCTTATCATTCTAGGCGCTCCACCAAGATGTATGTGACATGGAAGAGTAACCCATGACTCTAACTCTTTGTGCATTTGCAGTCCAAAGCAAATTTTAAATATGCACAAATTTAGGCGGAGCTCTTACTTGTCACATACTTCTCAAAGCGACGATATATTTCATGCTTATTATCATTTGTCGAAGCTTTGATCTATATGTTGTCATCAATTACCAAAAAGGGGGAGATTGAAAGTGCAACTATCTCTAGGTGGTTTTGGTAATTCATAACAACATATAGCTCATTGAGCTAATGCTATTCCAAGATGACTATTTCAGGAAAGCTCAATGATTGGCATGGCATGGATGTGAAAGTGGAACCCTCAAAATGCTAAGGACAAAGGATTGGCTCAAGCTCAAAAGCTCAAGACTCTTCATTTTATATTTTAGTGATGCAAGATCACATTGAGTCTTTAGGAAAAGCCAATACTATCAAGGAGGGATGAGGTGTTGCTTAATGAGCCTTTTGCTTCATGTGCTTAGTGATATGCTCCAAAACCCTCAACTACTTTCCCATATCCACATATGACCTAAACCAGCTCAATGATTGGCATGGCATGGATGTGAAAGTGGAACCCTCAAAATGCTAAGGACAAAGGATTGGCTCAAGCTCAAAAGCTCAAGACTCTTCATTTTATATTTTAGTGATGCAAGATCACATTGAGTCTTTAGGAAAAGCCAATACTATCAAGGAGGGATGAGGTGTTGCTTAATGAGCCTTTTGCTTCATGTGCTTAGTGATATGCTCCAAAACCCTCAACTACTTTCCCATATCCACATATGACCTAAACCCTAAGCCAAACTCGGTCCTACCGATTCTTTCTATCCGGCGCCACCGAGTTTCACTTGTCATAAGCCACTTCCAAACCCTAGCATTTTGGTTCTACCGATAGGGATCTCGGTCTCACCGAGATGGGATTGCAAACTCTCTGTTTCCCTTTGTAACTTTTCGGTCTCACCAAAAGAGCGAATCGGTCCCACCGAGATTGCAATGTAAACTCTTTGTTTCCCTTTTGTAACTTTTCGGTCTCACTGAAAGAGCAAATCGGTCCCACCGAGTTTGCCTCACCAACTCTCTGGTTAGCTTATTACCAAACTCGGTCTCACCGAGTTTGTGTAATCGGTCGCACCGAGATTATGTTATGCCCAAACCCTAACCATATCGGTCCTACCGAGTTGCATGTCAGTCCCACCGAAAATCTCTAACGGTCACTAGGTTTACCTTTTCGGTCCGACCGAGTTTGTTGATTCGGTCCCACCGAGATTGGAAAACTGTGTGTAATGGTTGGATTTTGTGTGGAGGCTATATATACCCCTCCACCTCCTCTTCATTCGTGGTGAGAGCCATCAGAACACATACACAATTCCAACTCATATGTTCTTAGAGAGAACCACCTACTCATGTGTTGAGACCAAGATATTCCATTCCTACCATATAAATCTTGATCTCTAGCCTTCCCCAAGTTGCTTTCCACTCAAATCTTCTTTCCACAAAATCCAAATCCTATGAGAGAGAGTTGAGTGTTGGGGAGACTATCATTTGAAGCACAAGAGCAAGGAGTTCATCATCAACACACCATTTGTTAATTCTTGGAGAGTGGTGTCTCCTAGATTGGCTAGGTGTCACTTGGGAGCCTCCGACAAGATTGTGGAGTTGAACCAAGGAGTTTGTAAGGGCAAGGATATCGCCTACTTCGTGAAGATCTACCGCTAGTGAGGCAAGTCCTTCGTGGGCGATGGCCATGGTGGGATAGACAATGTTGCTTCTTCGTGGACCCTTCGTGGGTGGTTGCTTCTTTGTGGACCCTTCGTGGGTGGATCCCTCCGTGGACTCGCGCAACCGTTACCCTTCGTGGGTGGAGCCCTTCGTGGACTCGCGCAACCGTTACCCTTCGTGGGTTGAAGTCTCCATCAACGTGGATGTAGGATAGCACCACCTATCCGAACCGCGGGAAAAACATCCGTGTCTCCAATTGCGTTTGAATTCTCCAAACCCTTCCCTTTACATTCTTGCAAGTTGCATGCTTTACTTTCCGCTGCCAATATACTCTTTGCATGCTTGCTTGAATTGTGTTATGATTGCTTGACTTGTCCTACAATAGCTAAAATCTGCCAAGAACAAAAATTGGGAAAAGGTTAAGTTTTTATTTGGTCAAGTAGTCTAATCACCCCCCCTCTAGACATACTTTCGATCCTACACAACTCTTTGTCCATGGTTAGGAAACATAACCATCTTTGATTAACGAGCTAGTCAAGTAGAGGCATACTAGTGACACTCTGTTTGTCTATGTATTCACACATGTATTATGTTTCCGGTTAATACAATTCTAGCATGAATAATAAACATTTATCATGATATAAGGAAATAAATAGTAACTTTATTATTGCCTCTAGGGCATATTTCCTTCACTCTCCCACTTGCACTAGAGTCAATAATCTAGTTCACATTACCATGTGATTTAACAGCAATAGTTCACTAGTTCACATCATCATCTTATTAACACCCAACGGGTTTACTAAATTCAGTAATCTAGTTCACATCGCTATGTGATTAACACCCAAAGAGTACTAAGGTGTGATCATGTTTTGCTTGTGAGAGAATCTTAGTCAACGGGTCTGCCACATTCAGATCCACATGTACTTTGCAAATTTCTATGTCAACAATGCTCTGCATGGAGCTACTCTAGCTAATTGCTCCCACTTTCAATATGTATCTAGACCGAGACTTAGAGTCATCTAGATTAGTGTCAAAAAACTTGCATCGGCGTAACCCTTTACGACGAACCTTTTTGTCACGTCCATAATCGAGAAACATATCCTTATTTCACTAAGGATTTTTCTGACCGCTGTCCAGTGATCTACTCCTAGATCACTATTGTACTCCCTTGCCTAATCAGTGCAGGGTATACAATAGATCTGGTATACAGCATGACATACTTTATAGAACCTATGGCCAAGGCATAGGGAATGACTTTCATTATCTTTCTATCTTCTGCCATGGTCGGGCTTTGAGTCTTACTCAACTTCACACCTTGTAATACAGGCAAGAACTCTTTCTTTGACTACTCCATTTTGAACTATTTCAAAATCTTGTCAAGGTATGTACTCATTGAAAAAACTTATCAAGCGTCTTGATCTATCTCTATAGATCTTGAAGCTCAATATGTAAGCAGCTTCACCGAAGTCTTTCTTTGAAAAATTCCTTTCAAACACTCCTTTATGCTTTACAGAATAATTATACATTATTTCCGATCAACATTATGTCATTCACATATACTTATCAGAAATGTTGTAGTGCTCCCACTCACTTTCTTGTAAATACAGGCTTCACCGCAAGTCTGTATAAAACTATATGCTTTGATCAACTCATCAACGTGTATATTCCAACTCTGAGATGCTTTGCACCAGTCCACAGATGGATCGCTGGAGCTTTGCCACATTTTGTTAGCACTTTCGGATTGACAAAACCTTCTGGTTGCATCAATACAACTCTTCTTTAATAATCCATTAAGGATGCCAGTTTTGTTTATCCATTTGCCAGATTTCATAAAAATGCGGCAATTCTAACATGAATTCGGACAGACTCAAGAATAGATACGAGTGAGAAACTCTCATCATAGTCAACACCTTGAACTTGTCGAAAATCTTTTGCAACAATTTTAGCTTTGTAGATAGTAACACTACTATCAGCGTCTGTCTTCCTCTTGAAGATCCATTTATTTTCTATGGCTTGCCGAGCATCGGGCAAATCCATCAAAGTCCATACTTTGTTCTCATACATCGGTAGTAACTTGATCTGAAGTTACATGATCATCATTATTAGCTTCCTCACTAGTCAGTGTAGTAGTCACAGGAACAGATTTCTGTGATGAACTACTTTCCAATAAGGGAGAAGGTACAATTACCTCATCAAGTTCTACTTTCCTCCCACTCACTTCATTTGAGAGAAACTCCTTCTCTAGAAAGGATCCATTCTGAGCAATGAATAACTTGCCTTCGGATTTGTGATAGAAGGTGTATCCCAACATTTTCTTTTGGGTATCCTATGAAGACACTTCTCCGATTTGGGTTTGAGCTTATCAGGTTGAAACTTTTTCACATAAGCATTGCAACCTCAAACTTTAAGAAACGACAGCTTAGGTTTCTTGCCAAACCATAGTTCATACGGTGTCGTCTCAACGGATTTAGATGGTGCCCTTTTAACGTGAATGTAGCTGTCTCTAATGCATAACCCCAAAACGATAGTGGTAGATCGGTAAGAGACATCATAGATCGCACCATATCTAATAAAGTACGGTTATGACGTTCGGACACACCATTATGCTGTGGTGTTCCAGGTGGCGTGAGTAGTGAAACTATTTCACATTGTTTTAACTGAAGACCAAACTCATAACTCAAATACTCTTCTCCACGATCAGATCATAGAAACTTTATTTTCTTGTTACGATGATTTTCCACTTCACTCTGAAATTCTTTGAACTTTTCAAATGTTTCAGACTTATGTTTCATCAAGTAGATATACTCATATCTGTCAATCATATTTTATCTTGGAAGATTAACTCCCACTTGATTCAAGCGATTGTAGTACCCAGACAATCTGAGCACATGCTCACTGGTTGAGCGATTCTCCTCCATCTTTTAGCTATAGAACTTGTTGGAGACTTCATATCTCTCAACTCGGGTATTTGCTTGAAATATTAACTTCAACTCCTGGAACATCTCATATGGTCCATGACGTTCAAAACGTCTTTGAAGTCCCGATTCTAACTGTTAAGCATGGTGCACTAAACTATCAAGTAGTCATCATATTGAGCTAGCCAAACGTTCATAACGTCTGCATCTGCTCCTGCAATAGGTCCCACCTAGCGGTGCATCAAGGACATAATTCTTCTGTGCAGCAATGAGGATAAACCTCAGATCACGGATCCAATCCGCATCATTGCTACTAACATCTTTCAACACAATTTTCTCTAGGAACATATCAAAATAAACATATGAAAGCAACAACGCGAGCTATTGATCTACAACATAATTTGCAAAATACTACCAGGACTAAGTTTCATGATAAATTTAAGTTCAATTAATCATATTACTTAAGAACTCCCACTTAGATAGACATCCCTCTAATCCTCTAAGTGATTACGTGATCCAAATCAACTAAACCATGTCCGATCATCACGTGAGATGGAGTAGTTTCATTGTGAACATCGCTATGTTGATCATATCTGCTATATGATTCATGCTTGAACTTTCGGTCTCCATGTTCCGAGGCCATATCTGTATTTGCTTGGCTCGTCAAGTATAACCTGAGTATTCCGCGTGTGCAACTGTTTTGCACCCGTCGTATTTGAACGTAGAGCCTATCACACCCGATCATCACGTGGTGTCTCAGCATGAAGAACTTTCGCAACGGTGCATACTCAGGGAGACACTTCTTGATAATTTAGTGAGAATCATCTTAAAATGGCTACGTCAATCAAAGCAAGATAAGATGCATAAAATAACATCACATGCAATCATATAAGTGATATGATATGGCCATCATCATCTTGTGCTTGTGATCTCCATCCTCGAAGCACCGTCATGATCACCATCGTCACCGGCGCGACACCTTGATCTCCATCGTAGCATCGTTGTCGTCTTCGCCAAACTTATGCTTCCACGACTATCGCTTACGCTTAGTGATAAAGTAAAGCATTATAAGCGATTGCATTGCATACAATAAAGCGACAACCATATGGCTCCTGCCAGTTGCCGATAACTTGGTTACAAAACATGATCATTCTCATACAATAAAATTTAGCATCATGTCTTGACCATATCACATCACAACATGCCCTGCAAAAACAAGTTAGACGTCCTCTACTTTGTTGTTGCAAGTTTTACGTGGCTGCTACGGGCTTAAGCAAGAACCAATCTTACCTACGCATCAAAACCACAACGATAGTTTGTCAAGTTGGTTGTTTTAACCTTCGCAAGGACCGGGCGTAGCCACACTCAGGTTCAACTAAAGTTGGAGAAACTGACACCGCTAGCCACCTTTGTGCAAAGCACGTCGGGAGAACCGGTCTCGCGTAAGCGTACGCGTAATGTTCGGCCCGGGCCGCTTCATCCAACAATACCGCCAAACCAAAGTATGACATGCTGGTAAGCAGTATGACTTATATCGCCCACAGCTCACTTGTGTTCTACTCGTGCATATAACATCAACACATAAAACCTAGGCTCGGATGCCACTATTGGGGAACGTAGTAATTTCAACAAAAATTCCTACGCACACGCAAGATCATGGTGATGCATAGCAACAAGAGGGGAGAGTGTGATCTACGTACCCTTGTAGATCCGACTGCGGAAGCGTTAGCACAACGCGGTTGATGTAGTCGTACGTCTTCACGATCCGACCGATCCAAGCACCGTTACTCCGGCACCTCCGAGTTCTTGGCACACGTTCAGCTCGATGACGCTCCCCGGGCTCCGATCCAGCAAATCTTCGGGGATGAGTTTCGTCAGCACGACGGCGTGGGGACGATGAATATGTTCTACCGGCGCAGGGCTTCTCCTAAGCACTACAACGATATGACCGAAGGTGGAATATGGTGGAGGGGGCACCGCACACGGCTAAGGAACGATCACGAAGATCAACTTGTGTGTTCTAGGGTACCCGCTGCCCCGTATATAAAGGATCCAAGGGGGGTGGGCCGGCCTAGAGGAGGCGCGCAGGAGGAGTCCTACTCCTACCGGGAGTAGGACTCCCCTCCCCTTGTCCAACTAGGAGAGGTGGAGGGAGCATAGGAAAGGGGGGGCGCCGCCCCTCCCTCCTTGTCCAATTCGGACTAGGGGGAGAGGGGGCGCGCGGCCTGCCCTGGCAGCCTTCCTCTTCTCCAACTTTAGGCCCATGTAGGCTATTAACCCCCCGGGGGGTCCGGTAACCCCCCGGTGCTCCGGTTTTATCCGAAACTTCTCCGGAACCCATCTGGTGTCCGAATATAGTCGTCCAATATATCAATCTTTATGTCTCGACCATTTCGAGACTCCTCGTCATGTCCGTGATCACATCCGGGACTCCGAACTAACTTCGGTACATCAAAATGCATAAACTCATAATATAACTGTCATCGAAACTTAAGCGTGCGGACCCTATGGTTCGAGAACAATGTAGACATGACCGAGACACGTCTCCGGTCAATAACCAATAGCGGAACCTGGATGCTCATATTGGCTCCTACATATTCTACGAAGATCTTTATCGGTCAGACCGCATAACAACATACGTTGTTCCCTTTGTCATCGGTATGTTACTTGCCCGAGATTCGATCGTCGGTATCTCAATACCTAGTTCAATCTCGTTACCGGCAAGTCTCTTTACTCGTTCCGTAATACATCATCTCGCAAACAATGCTTGCAAGGCTTATGTGATGTGCATTACCGAGAGGGCCCAGAGATACCTCTCCGACAATCGGAGTGACAAATCCTAATCTCGAAATACGCCAACCCAACATGTACCTTTGGAGACACCTGTAGAGCTCCTTTATAATCACCCAGTTACGTTGTGACGTTTGGTAGCACACAAAGTGTTCCTCCGGCAAACGGGAGTTGCATAATCTCATAGTCATAGGAACATGTATAAGTCATGAAGAAAGCAATAGCAACATACTAAACGATCGGGTGCTAAGCTAATGGAATGGGTCATGTCAATCAGATCATTCACACTAATGATGTGATCCCGTTAATCAAATAACAACTCTTTGTCCATGGTTAGGAAACATAACCATCTTTGATTAACGAGCTAGTCAAGTAGAGGCATACTAGTGACACTCTGTTTGTCTATGTATTCACACATGTATTATGTTTCCGGTTAATACAATTCTAGCATGAATAATAAACATTTATCATGATATAAGGAAATAAATAATAACTTTATTATTGGCTCTAGGGCATATTTCCTTCACTTCACACTTCAAAATTTGCACCAAGAGCACATGAGGGTTTTATGCTTGGATATGGAAAGGATTCGCACTTCTACAGAGTCTTCAATCTCTTTCATTATAAAGTGGTTGAAACAGTGGATGTGCGGTTCGATGAGACTAACGGTTCACAAAGAGAGCACCTGCCAAATGTGCTAGATGAAGTTCCATCCAGTGAATCAATCAAACTAATGGGAACTGGAGAAATCATACCCTCTGAAGCTCAACCTGAAGAGGAACTTATCATATCCGCACCTGATCAACCTGAAGACAATGCTCAGCCTGAAGACAATCCCTCTAACAATGACAATGATCAGCAAGAGAAAAATCTTCGCCGTGTACATCCTCGTGTTGCCAATGAAGTGCAGATTGAGAGAATAATTGATAGCATCAATGCACCCGGTCCGCTCACTCGTTCAAGGGCAACTCAGCTAGCAAATTTCTGTGGGCACTTCGCATTCGTCTCAATAACCGAACCCAAGAAAGTTGAAGAAGCCTTCATGGAACCTGAATGGATTCAAGCTATGCAAGAAGAGCTTCAACAGTTTGAGCTGAATAATGTATGGGAACTGGTTAAGCGTCCTGACCCTCGGAAGCACAATATAATAGGCACCAAATGGATATACCGCAACAAGCAAGATGAGCATGGTCAAGTTGTCAGAAAAAAAGCTCGTCTCGTTGCTCAAGGGTATACTCAAGTGGAAGGGATTGACTTCGATGAAACATTTGCTCCTGTGGCTCGACTTGAAGCCATACGCATACTGCTGGCCTATGCAAATCATCATAACATACTTCTATATCGAATGGATGTGAAGAGCGCTTTTCTCAATGGCAAGATTGAAGAAGAAGTGTATGTTGCACAACCACCTGGCTTTGAAGATCCAAAACATCCTGACATGGTATACAAGCTCAACAAGGCACTGTATGGCCTCAAACAAGCCCCTCGGGCTTGGTATGACACACTCAAATACTTCCTGAAGAGCAAAGGCTTCATACCTGGTTCCCTCGAGCCCACTCTCTTCACGAAGACATATGATGGTGAACTGTTTGTGTGCCAAATATATGTGGATGACATTATCTTCGGCTACACCAATCAGAAGTACAGTGAAGAGTTTGGATATATGATGCAAGAGCAATATCAGATGTACATAATGGGTGAGCTGAAGTTCTTCCTCGGTCTTCAAATACGACAGCAACGCAACGGCATCTTCATATCTCAAGAGAAGTATCTCAAAGATTGCCTGAAGAAGTTCGGTATGCAAGACTGCAAAGGCTTCACGACGCCAATGCCAGTCAAACATCATCTGGGTCATGACGACAATGGTAAAGAGTTCGATCAAAAGGTATACCGCTCCATGATTGGTTCTTTACTTTATCTATGTGCATCTAGGCCAGATATTATGCTTAGTGTTTGCATGTGTGCTTGATTCCAAGCGGCACCAAAGGAGTCGCATCACTTAGCTGTGAAGCGAATTCTTCGATATTTGGCTCACACCCCAACTCTAGGATTATGGTATCCAAAGGGCTCAGAGTTTGATCTGGTTGGATTCTCGGATGCTGATTATGCTGGTGACAAAGTGGATCGCAAGTCTACATCAGGCACATGTCATTTTCTGGGACGATCACTTGTATGTTGGTCTTCAAAGAAGCAGAACTGTATATCTCTCTCCACTTCTGAATCTGAATACATTGCTGCTGGATCTTGCTGCGCTCAGCTTCTGTGGATGAAGCAAACACTGAAGGACTATGGCATTCATCTGAAGCAAGTGCCACTCTACTGCGACAACGAAAGCGCCATCAAGATTGCCAACAACCCAGTTCAGCACTCGAAGACAAAGCACATTAAAATTCGTCATCACTTTCCCAGAGATCATGTTGTGAAGGAAGATATTGATATCATACACGTCAACACTGAAGAGCAATTGGCAGATATCTTCACCAAGCCCTTGGATGAGAAAAGATTTTGCAAGTTACGGTGTGAGCTAAATATCTTGGAATCCTCAAATGTCCTGTGATCAGGCACACATCCTAACACTTATGCATATTGATGACTTAGATGTGCAACACACGAAGTAAAGTATATCTTCAATCAATGAAGACATACATTCTAAGTGTGAATACATTAATGTGGAATTTGACTTCGGAGCGCCACGATAATTGTGCGCCGTGTCTGGGTCTAATACTTCCTATACGGTGGGTAACGCCACCACCAAATGTTCTGTTTGAAGTGTTTCACTCATGGCATTACATTTGCTATGTCTTCACATTTGGTTTGGCTTCAATCTCAACATGTCTTCATAATTATGTTCACTATGTTGAATATATTGAAGGAAATATGCCCTAGAGGCAATAATAAAGTTATTATTTATTTCCTTATAATCATGATAAATGTTTACTATTCATGCTAGAATTGTATTAACCGAAAACATAATACATGTGTGAATACATAGACAAACAAAGTGTCACTAGTATGCCTCTACTTGACT
>NC_053028.1:629711332-629749402 GCF_003073215.2 Triticum urartu | reverse complement strand
TGCTTCTTCTTTGCAAGGGTGTGGAGGTTCCTCATGCCAGCATGCCCTAGCCTCTGATGCCAGAGCCAGCATTCTGAAGCTTTTGCTAGAAGACATACGGCAAGCTGTGGTCCTGCTGAGAAATCTACCACGTACAAATCATCTTTCCGATACCCTTCAAACACTAGAGACTTGTCAGATTCCATTAGAACAAGGCAACGATATTTTCCAAACATTACGATCATGTTCAAATTGCAAAGCATTGAGACAGACATTAAGTTGAAGCCAAGGGATTCAACAAGCATGACATTATCCATGTGTTGATCCTTTGAGATTGCAACTCTACCTAGACCCAATACCTTACTTTTACCAGTGTCAGCAAATGTGATGTGACTCTTGTCGGATGGACGTAAGGTTGAGTCCATAAGAAGGCTTCTTTTGCCAGTCATGTGATTGGTACACCCACTATCAGTAATCCATTCTGAAGACGCTGGTGTCGTACCCTACAGTGCAGTTAGGTGGATAGGCTTCACGAAGAGAATTGTGAAGCAAAAACATTTGACGAACCAGTGGGTTATGAAAGCTTAGATCCAGATTAGGACTGATAGGGAGAGTAGCAAGCGATTTAGGAACGAAGTACATAGTAAGACCATTCGGGCATTTGATCTTGCGCCCTACAAGATGTTTAAGGTCCCTAGCAATAGCGTCATACGATTTTGGTTTTCTGGTGGAGACCCTTCCCTGCAAAAGAGAGTTAAGCTTTCTTAGCCACCCACATCTTCAAGGGTGGCTTAGAAGCAATAAGTCTAAGTGCAGCGTCTGAGAACTTTGGCTTCGGAGCCCTAGCCAAAAGTCTTGCAGGCGGACAATAGTACTCATAAGAATAAGCAGAATAGTTCTTGGTCTTATGAACATGGCGGTTTGATGAACCGCGCTCATATTCATAGGCCCGAGTATGGTTTCCCTGCAAAACATTTGCGTTAGTGCGACTTAGGTGAGTCCTCTGTCTGTATGAAGCCTTTGGACCGTATGAAGCCTGTGGTCTGGGGTTTGTCTTCTTCACCTGTGGTGTCATGATGACATTCACAGGAAGATTTTCCAAACACTTTTTTGGCACCCAGATCTTCTTCATAGGCGGCCCATTCCTGCAGTTAGTACCAATATACCTGGCAAACACTTCACCATTCTGATTCTTAAACAGTTTATAGTTTGCATCAAAGGATTCATCAATGACAATGGGGTTAGCACAAATGAAGCCAGATAGATTGGATGGATCTGCTGAAGGTTCCTTTGCAGCAACCCACATGGTTTTGGGGTACTGCTCAGGTTTCCAGTAAGAGCCATCAGCATTCATTTTCCTTACGAACCCAGCACCCTCTTTCCTCGGGTTTCGGTTCAGGATCTGCCTTTTGAGGACATCGCATAGTGTCTGATGCCCTTTAAGACTTTTGTACATCCCTGTTTCAAGCAATGTCTTCAACCTAGCAATATCATCAGCAATAGCAGTGGTATCCTCAGCAGAGGGGTTAGTTCCCACATCAACAGTTGAAGATATTGCAGCAGTAGCAGCAGTAGAACATTCAGCAACAGAAGTAGCACTATCACGCTCAATGCATTTAAGACATGGTGGTTCAAATCCTTCCTAAGCGGAACTGATCTGTTCGGCGCGAAGTGACTCGTTTTCCTTTTGAAGATCTTCATGAGCCGCTCTCAATTTCTCAAGATCTTGCTTCCTTTAAAGATAATCATAGGAAAGCTTTTCATGAGTTGTTGAGAGCGTTTCATGACGACTTTCAAGTTCCTCATACTAAACATGAAGATTTTTTATGTCTTCAATTAATGACTCAGATCAAGTCATTTCAGCGCCTAATAGATCATCGCTTTTGTCTAACAGTTTTTGAATATGTTCCATAGCTTTCTGTTGTTCAGTTGCAATTTTAGCAAGTGTTTTGTAGCTGGGTCTTGAACCACAATTAGAGTCATCTTCACTGGATATTTGATAGTGAGTAGTGCTTGTGTTTACCTTGGCACCGCGTGCCATGAAGCGGTAGGTAGGAGCGGAGTAGTCCTTGTCATTTGCATCGGTGTCGATGATGAAGTCATTGTCTTCAGTGTTGTAGATGGACTTGGCAATGTATGTTGTAGCCAGACTTGCAACGCCAGAATCGGACTCCTCCTCAGACTCCACCTCCGCCTCCTCAGAAGCGGACTCCTCCTCTGAATCCATTTCCTTGCCAACAAATGCACGTGCCTTGCCAGATGAGCTCTTCTTGTGTGATGAAGACTTTGAGGAAGACTTGGAAGAAGACTTTGAGTATTTCTTCTTCTTCTTGTCGTCAGAGTCATATTCCTTGCTCTTCTTCTTCTTTTTGTTCTCATTGTCCCACTGCAGACACTCAAAGATGAAGTGGCCAGGTTTCTTGCACTTGTGACATGTTTTCTTCTTGTAGTCATGAGCAGAAGCTTCATCATTCCTTAAGCTTGATCGTGAAGACTTTCTGAAGCCTTTCTTCTTGGTGAATTTTTGGAACTTCTATTACCATGCAGCGGAAGGTAGACTACACTAGGCAAACCATAGTCAAGTATTCAATGAAGTGAAAGCACAGTGACTAATAGCAGCTAGGTAGTATGGATCAGGTAGGAAGATATTATGAAGCCAAATAGAACACGCAGTCACTCAGTGAAGATAGAAGATAGTGCAATCATACAATGACTTCACAAGGACCAACAGTAAGTAAAGGGAAGGGAAGGATGAAACCAGTGACTAGTTGAAGACAATGATTTGTTGGACCAGTTCTAGTTGCTGTGACAACTGTACGTCTGGTTAGGGCGGCTAGGTATTTAAACCTGAGGACACATAGTCCCGGACACCCAGTCGTGAACACGCAGCTCAGGACACCCAGTCCTCACCGTATTCCCCTTGAGCTAAGGTCACACAGACCTCGCCCAATCACTCTGGTAAGTCTTCAAGGTAGACTCCCAAACCTTCACAGACTTCGTTCACCGGCAATCCACAATGTCTCTTGGATGCTCAGAACGCGACGCCTAACCGGCTGGAGGATTCACAGTCCTCAAGTGTAATAAGTCTTCAGATCACACAGACAAGCAGACTTAAGTGATGCCTAACACTCTTTGGCTCTGGGTGGTTACGGCTTTATCCTCGCAAGGAATTCTCTCTCAAAGGCTTCGAGGTGGGTTGCTCTCAAACGACAAAAGTCGTACTCTAACTCTGAGCAGCCAACCGTTCATGGTTGTAGGGGGTGGGCTATTTATAGCCACTAGGCAACCCGACCTAATTTGTCCGAAATGACGCTGGGTCACTAAGGAACTGACACGTGTTCCAACGGTCAGATTTCAAACTCACACGGCAGCTTTACTTGGGCGACAAGTAAAGCTGACTTGTCCGACTCTGGACAAGGTTCGCTCTCATAGTCTTCACTCAAAGACATAGGTTTTGGTTAAGCATCACTTCAGTCATTCTGACTGGTTCTCTTGGACCCCACTTAACAGTACGGTGGTTCCTATGACTCAACAGAGAAGAAAAAGAACTATGAAAGATCTAAGTCTTCGAGCTCCACAGGCTTCATGCGATGTCTTCTCTTGTCATAGTCTTCAATGAGATTATCTTCATAAACCACCTTTGACATCAATGTCTTCATACATTTTTAGGGGTCATCTCTGGTAGGAAAACCGAATCAATGAGGGACTTCTACCCGTGTTGCAATTCCCACAAACACATTAGTCCCTCAACTAGGTTTGTCGTCAATACTCCAAAACCAACTAGGGGTGGCACTAGATGCACTTACAATCTCCCCCTTTTGGTGATTGATGACAAACTAGTTGAAGTTTTCAACGAGGAATATAATATGTGAAATTATAAAGGATAAGGAATTGTCTTCATAAGCTGTAACATCCCAAATTTTCAATTTGGAATGTTATACATTAGATCATCATGCATATCATATTTTATTTTTGCATTTTGGTTGATCCTAGAAATTCTACGCAACTCAATGACCCACGGAGAGAGTTCGGGATTTCGTTATTTTCATATTTGAGTTCTCTCAAATTTTGAGAATAGGATCATTTGATTTTATTTATTTTATCATCAATTATTTCTATTACAAAAATATGAGAGAGGGAATAAAATGACTTTCCCAAAATAAAGAAATATTGAGGATTTAATTAAAAAATCAAATAAGATTTTATTTTCGGAGTTTTTTGGTGTTTTATTTGAATTTAGGAAAAAAGTGCGTTTTTCAAAATTGCATTTAGGGCCCAAATAAATGTTCACCTTGTGCGGCTTGATTTTAGAAGCCCGTGAAAATTTATTTCGGAAATTTTGGAGTACGTTTAGTATTTCTTTCATTTTTTCTTCTGAGCGGAATAATTAAAAAAACGAACCGACTTCGGGCCGTACCCGAGCGGGACACCGCCCGGGGGCAGCCTTTAAATAGCGCCGCCCCGAGTCGCCCCAGCCCATCAGCCCCGCCTCGATCCGTGCGCGCCGCCGGAGCCGCCGCCGACGATTCCCGCCGCCCGAGGTTTGTCGCGCCTCGTTTTCCGTGCCGAAAAAAAAAGAAAGAGAGAAAAAAATCGGCGTTCGTCGTTTTTCTTTTTCTCGGATTAAATCCGCGATTTTTCTGATCGCGATTCCTGATCCGATTTTCGTTTTAGTTTAACTTTTCGCTCATTTGTCGGAATCAGGTGATTCAAGCGCCTAGAGTTTCGTCTCGAAACCCTTTATCCGTTTAACCAACTTAAACAAGATTTTGCTACTGTAAAATTTGCCCTAGATCCAGATTACTAGAACGAAGTTGTTTTCTTTCGCAGTTTGACTTTCGTTGCTTCGTTCGATTTGATTCTTTTTGCCAACCGGAGTTCTTAAGTTGAACCTTCTGGTTAGATCTCTTATTTGAGTTTTACCTATGCATTAGATGAGTACTTATTGTATGCTTGTTTGTTTGTCTGCGATAGAATACCCGGAGTGCGCCGCCTGTTACTCCGAATCGTTAGGTTTCGCGGATCATCAGCAAGGCAAGTAACACTTTGATCATACCTTTTCTACCACCCAGTTTTATTGCATTAGATCAAATCCTCACGATTTGCATGATTAGGATCTAAGTAAATTGTGGGATGGGAAGTAGATGAGGTAGTACCTATTACCTGTTTATTATCAAACCTTTGGGAGTTACTTCTACGTTTGCTTATTATGCCATGCTATGCTAGTAGACGTGGATTGGGTGAGTGATATCCATGACAGATGTGAGATTGTTAATTAATGGTTTATCTAAGGTGGCAACTTAAACACACATCTGGGTGGATTGAGGCACCTGGGTATTCTAGGACTTGCCTGTTTTCTTTTGGACCGCCACCCAGGCTCAAAGGGATCATGAGACTATTCATACTAGAAACTTCCGTGTGCAGCCACAAGCTATTATGGGCTCTAGCATAGTTGACTAAGTCGTGCGAAATCTTATAGTGGTAGACTAGCAGATGTAGGGGATGTAGGTGGTACGGTCTGTTGGGGAACGCAGTAATTTCAAAAAATTTCCTACGCACACGCAAGATCATGGTGATGCATAGCAACGAGAGGGGAGAGTGTTGTCTACGTACCCACGCAGACCGACTGCAGAAGCGTTGACGCAACGTAGAGGAAGTAGTCGTACGTCTTCCCGATCCGACCGATCCAAGCACCGTTACTCCGGCACCTCCGAGTTCTTAGCACACGTACAGCTCGATGACGATCCCCGGGCTCCGATCCAGCAAAGCGTCGGGGAGGAGTTCCGTCAGCACAACGGCGTGGTGACGATCTTGATGTTCTACCGTCGCAGGGCTTCGCCTAAGCACCGCTACAATATGATCGAGGTGGAATATGGTGGCAGGGGGCACCGCACATGGCTAAGGAACGATCTCAAGGATCAACTTGTGTGTCTAGGGGTGCCCCCTGCCTCCGTATATAAAGGATCCAAGGGGAGGGGCTGGCCGGCCAAGGGGGCCGCGCCAGGAGAGTCCTACTCCCTCTGGGAGTAGGATTCCCCCCCAATCCTAGTTGGAATAGGACTCCTTGAGGGGGGGAAAGAGAGAGAGGGGGGCTGGCCACCTCTCCTAGTCCTAATAGGACTAGGGGAGGGGGGAGGCGCGCGGCCACCTTGGGCTGCCCCTTTCTCCTTTCCACTAAAGCCCACTAAGGCCCATATAGCTCCCGGGGGGTTCCGGTAACCTCCCGGTACTCCGGTAAAATCTCGATTTCACCCGGAACACTTCCGATATCCAAACATAGGCTTCCAATATATCAATCTTTATGTCTCGACCATTTTGAGACTCCTCGTCATGTCCGTGATCACATCCGGGACTCCGAACTAACTTCGGTACATCAAAATGCATAAACTCATAATAACTGTCATCGTAACGTTAAGCATGCGGACCCTACGGTTCGAGAACAATGCAGACATGACTGAGACACATCTCCGGTCAATAACCAATAGCGGGACCTGGATGCCCATATTGGCTCCTACATATTCTACGAAGATCTTTATCGGTCAGACCGCATAACAACATACGTTGTTCCCTTTGTCATTGGTATGTTACTTGCCCGAGATTCGATCGTCGGTATCCAATACCTAGTTCAATCTCGTTACCAGCAAGTCTCTTTACTCGTTCTGTAATACATCATCTCACAACTAACATATTAGTTGTAATGCTTGCAAGGCTTATGTGATGTGCATTACCGAGAGGGCCCAGAGATACCTCTCCGACAATCGGAGTGACAAATCCTAATCTCGAAATACGCCAACCCAACATGTACCTTTGGAGACACCTGTAATGCTCCTTTATAATCACCCAGTTACGTTCTGACGTTTGGTAGCACCCAAAGTGTTCCTCCGGCAAACGGGAGTTGCATAATCTCATAGTCATAGGAACATGTATAAGTCATGAAGAAAGCAATAGCAACATACTAAACGATCGGGTGCTAAGCTAATGGAATGGGTCATGTCAATCAGATCATTCAACTAATGATGTGACCTCGTTAATCAAATAACAACACTTTGTCCATGGTTATGAAACATAACCATCTTTGATTAACGAGCTAGTCAAGTAGAGGCATACTAGTGACACTCTGTTTGTCTATGTATTCACACATGTATTATGTTTCCAGTTAATACAATTCTAGCATGAATAATAAACATTTATCATGATATAAGGAAATAAATAATAACTTTATTATGGCCTCTAGGGCATATTTCCTTCAGTCTCCCACTTGCACTAGAGTCAATAATCTAGATTACACAGTAATGATTCTAACACCCATGGAGCCTTGGTGCTGATCTTGTTTTGCTCGTGGAAGAGGCTTAGTCAACGGATCTGCAACATTCAGATCCGTATGTATCTTGCAAATCTCTATGTCTCCCACCTGGACTAGATCCCGGATGGAATTGAAGCGTCTCTTGATGTGCTTGGTTCTCTTGTGAAATCTGGATTCCCTTGCCAAGGCAATTGCACCAGTATTGTCACAAAAGATTTTCATTGGACCCGATGCACTAGGTATGACACCTAGATCGGATATGAACTCCTTCATCCAGACTCCTTCGTTCGCTGCTTCCGAAGCAGCTATGTACTCCGCTTCACATGTAGATCCCACTACGACGCTTTGTTTAGAACTGCACCAACTGACAGCTCCACCGTTTAATGTAAACACGTATCCGGTTTGCGATTTAGAATCGTCCGGATCAGTGTCAAAGCTTGCTTCAACGTAACCTTTTACGATGAGCTCTTTGTCACCTCCATATAGGAGAAACATATTCTTAGTCCTTTTCAGGTATTTCAGGATGTTCTTGACCGCTGTCCAGTGATCCACTCCTGGATTACTTTGGTACCTCCCTGCTAGACTTATAGCAAGGCACACATCGCGTCTGGTACACAGCGTTGCATACATGATAGATCCTATGGCTGATGCATAGGGAACATCTTTCATATTCTCTCTATCTTCTGCAGTGGCCGGGCATTGAGTCTTACTCAACTTCACACCTTGTAACACAGGCAAGAACCCTTTCTTTGCTTGATCCATTTTGAATTTCTTCAAAATTTTGTCAAGGTATGTGGTTTGTGAAAGTCCAATTAAGCGTTTTGATCTATCTCTATAGATCTTAATGCCTAATATGTAAGCAGCTTCACCGAGGTCTTTCATTGAAAAACTTTTATTCAAGTATCCCTTTATGCTATCCAGAAATTCTATATCATTTCCAATTAGTAATATGTCATCCACATATAATATCAGAAATGCTACAGAGCTCCCACTCACTTTCTTGTAAATAAAGGCTTCTCCGAAAGTCTGTATAAAACCAAATGCTTTGATCACACTATCAAAGCGTTTATTCCAACTCCGAGAGGCTTGCACCAGTCCATAAATGGATCGCTGGAGCTTGCACACTTTGTTAGCTCCCTTTGGATCGACAAAACCTTCTAGTTGCATCATATACAACTCTTCTTCCAAAAATCCATTCAGGAATGCAGTTTTGACATCCATTTGCCAAATTTCATAATCATAAAATGCGGCAATTGCTAACATGATTCGGACAGACTTAAGCATCGCTACGGGTGAGAAGGTCTCATCGTAGTCAACCCCTTGAACTTGTCGAAAACCTTTTGCGACAGGTCGAGCTTTGTAGACAGTAACATTACCGTCAGCGTCAGTCTTTTTCTTGGATCCCATCTCAGATTTCATGGCTTCAAGCCATTTTGCGGAATTTGGGCTCACCATTGCTTCTTCATAGTTCGTAGGTTCATCATGATCTAGTAGCATGACTTCCAGAATAGGATTACCGTACCACTCTGGCGTGGATCTCACTCTGGTTGATCTACGAGGTTCAGTAGTATCTTGATCTGAAGTTTCATGATCATTATCATTAGCTTCCTCACTAACTGGTGTAGGTGTCACTGAAACAGTTTTCTGTGATGTACTACTTTCCAGTAAGGGAGCAGGTATAGTTACCTCGTCAAGTTCTACTTTCCTCCCACTCACTTCTTTCGAGAGAAACTCCTTCTCTAGAATGTTTCCGAATTTAGCAACAAAATTCTTGCCTTCGGATCTGTGATAGAAGGTGTATCCAATAGTTTCCTTTGGATATCCTATGAAGACACATTTCTCCGATTTGGGTTTGAGCTTATCAGGTTGAAGCTTTTTCACATAAGCATCGCAGCCCCAAACTTTCAGAAACGACAACTTCGGTTTTTGCCAAACCACAGTTCATAAGGCGTCATCTCAACGGATTTTGATGGTGCCCTATTTAACGTGAATGCGGCCATCTCTAGAGCGTATCCCCAAAACGATAGCGGTAAATCAGTAAGAGACATCATAGATCGCACCATATCTAGTAAAGTACGATTACGACGTTCGGACACACCATTACGCTGTGGTGTTCCGGGTGGCGTGAGTTGCGAAACTATTCCACAATTTTTCAAATGTACACCAAACTCGTAACTCAAATATTCTCCTCCAGGATCAGATCGTAGAAACTTTATTTTCTTGTTACGATGATTTTCAACTTCACTCTGAAATTCTTTGAAGTTTTCAAATGTTTCAGACTTGTGTTTCATTAAGTAGATATACCCATATCTGCTTAAGTCATCTGTGAAGGTGAGAAAATAAGGATATCCGCCACGAGCCTCAATATTCATCAGACCACATACATCTGTATGTACGATTTCCAACAAATCTGTTGCTCTCTCCATAGTACCGGAGAACGGTGTTTTAGTCATCTTGAGCAAGAGGCACGGTTCGCAAGTACCAAGTGATTCATAATCAAGTGGTTCCAAAAGTCCATCAGTATGGAGTTTCTTCATGCGCTTTACACCGATATGACCTAAACGGCAGTGCCACAAATAAGTTGCACTATCATTATCAACTCTGCATCTTTTGGCTTCAACATTATGAATATGTGTATTACTACTATCGAGATTCAATAAGAATAGACCACTCTTCAAGGGTGCATGACCATAAAAGATATTACTCATATAAATAGAACAACCATTATTCTCTGATTTAAATGAATAACCGTCTCGCATTAAACAAGATCCAGATATAATGTTCATGTTCAACGCTGGCACCAAATAACAATTATTTAGGTCTAATACTAATCCCGAAGGTAGATGTAGAGGTAGCATGCCGACCGCGATCACATCGACTTTGGAACCGTTTCCCACGCGCATCGTCACCTCATCCTTAGCCAATCTTCGCTTAATCCATAGTCCCTGTTTCAAGTTGCAAATATTAGCAACAGAACCAGTATCAAATACCCAGGTGCTACTGCGAGCATTGGTAAGGTACACATCAATAACATGTATATCACATATACCTTTGTTCACCTTGCCATCCTTCTTATCCGCCAAATACTTGGGGCAGTTCCGCTTCCAGTGACCAGTCTTCTTGCAGTAGAAGCACTCAGTTTCAGGCTTAGGTCCAGACTTGGGTTTCTTCTCTTGAGCAGCAACTTGCTTGCCGTTCTTCTTGAAGCTCCCCTTCTTCCCTTTGCCCTTTTTCTTGAAACTAGTGGTCTTATTGACCATCAAAACTTGATGCTCCTTCTTGATTTCTACCTCCACAGCTTTCAGCATTGCGAAGAGCTCAGGAATAGTCTTGTTCATCCCTTGCATATTATAGTTCATCACGAAGCTCTTGTAGCTTGGTGTTAGTGATTGGAGAATTCTGTCAATGACGCAATCATCTGGAAGGTTAACTCCCAATTGAATCAAGTGATTATTATACCCAGACATTTTGAGTATATGCTCACTGACAGAACTGTTCTCCTCCATCTTGCAGCTATAGAACTTATTGGAGACTTCATATCTCTCAATCCGGGCATTTGCTTGAAATATTATCTTCAACTCCTGGAACATCTCATATGCTCCATGACGTTCAAAACGTCGTTGAAGTCCCGATTCTAAGCCGTAAAGCATGGCACACTGAACTATCGAGTAGTCATCAGCTTTGCTCTGCCAGACGTTCATAACATCTGGTGTTGCTCTAGCAGCAGGCCTGGCACCCAGCGGTGCTTCCAGGACGTAATTCTTCTGTGCAGCAATGAGGATAATCCTCAAGTTACGGACCCAGTCCGTGTAATTGCTACCATCATATTTCAACTTTGCTTTCTCAAGGAACGCATTAAAATTCAACGGAACAACAGCACGAGCCATCTATCTACAATCAACATAAAAAAGCAAGATACTATCAGGGACTAAGTTCATGATAAATTTAAGTTCAATTAATCATATTACTTAAGAACTCCCACTTAGATAGACATCCCTCTAATCCTCTAAGTGATCACGTGATCCAAATCAACTAAACCATGTCCGATCATCACGTGAGATGGAGTAGTTTCATTGGTGAACATCACTATGTTGATCATATCTACTATATGATTCACGCTCGACCTTTCGGTCTTCGTGTTCCGAGGCCATATCTGTATATGCTTGGCTCGTCAAGTATAACCTGAGTATTCCGCGTGTGCAACTGTTTTGCACCCATTGTATTTGAACGTAGAGCCTATCACACCCGATCATCACGTGGTGTCTCAGCACGAAGAACTTTCGCAACGGTGCATACTCAGGGAGAACACTTCTTGATAATTTAGTGAGAGATCATCTTATAATGCTACCGTCAACCAAAGCAAGATAAGATGCATAAAAGATAAACATCACATGCAATCAATATAAGTGATATGATATGGCCATCATCATCTTGTGCCTGTGATCTCCATCTCCGAAGCACCGTCATGATCACCATGGAGAGCCCCGCAGAGCAGCAGTAGGGGTGTTATCTCCATGGAGAGCCCCGAAGCCGGGTAAGATTCGCTGGCGTGCATGTCTTCGCCTCATCCCGCTTCCAGGCACCGGCAACGTCTTACTGGCACCCACAATGATAAGCCACCCGTTGGCATATGTCGCACCTACCACCCGACATTTGGCACCCACCATGGCGCCAGGTGCACCGTCGTCCGGAGACCTGTTTTGGACGAGAACCCTCTTCCTCCCCAGCGAGCGTAGCCAGCCCGGCATGCCCGATGGCGCTTGCCGTGACGCGCTGCAAGGCGTCACCAACGCCTGCGCAGCGAGCGGCCTCGCCAATCTCCTTGCCAAGACCCTCATCTCCGATGAGCTCGCCTCTGACACGGACACCAACCACCTCGTCAACCTCCTCGGCCAGCTCCACGTCTCCGGCGAGCCTGCTGTGGACTTGGAGTCTGTTGGCTCCACCGATCCGATGCCTGTCGACTCTGACACGGCCTCGCTCGACACTTTCCCCACCGACGTCGCGATCTTCAACGACCCATTGCCCTGGGCCGATGGCTGCGACGCTGACGCCACCGAGGTGATGGTCATCGGCCACGGCGGCGCTTCTGGCGAGAACGCCCACGACGTCCCGCATGCGGCGGCCCATGACTTGTCCATCCCCCTCTCGGCCGACGCCGACGCCGAAGCACTAGAGGCTCGCCGCCTCGCCCTCCTCGCGGAGGGCCGGAAGTTGGCTTCCATGAGACGCCTCACTAAAGCCCACCGACGCGAAGCCGACCGCGCCGCCTTTGGCACGCCGCCCCCAGGCGGGCCCAGCCGGGCCGGCGTTGTCAGACAGCGCGGCGCTGTCGTTGCCGACACGCTAGAAGTCGACCGCCCAGTCTACGCCACTCCACTCGAGAACCTGCGCGCCGCCCAGGCGGCCGTAGATGAGCTAGACGGATTGGGGGCTGAAGAACTCCCCCACATGACTAGACGCATCCAATAGCTAATCGATGCGGCCGCGTAGCGGCACGAAGCCGACGCCCGCGCAGAAATCCCTCCCCCGCGCCGAGATTACGGCGCGACGTCTCGGACGCCGACTATGGGTAAAACCGAGAAAGAGCCGGCTGCCAGCCGAAGCCGAACCCGAATCTCCATCGAGCGAGACGCTGAAGGCCATCCCCGGGCCGTGGAGTAGCGGGGCAACCCGCCTCCGCCTCGCCCCTTGGGAAGAGATATCCCACCCCACCGCCTGTTGCGCATCCGACTCTCAGCGGCCGACTAGGTCACCGCGAAGGAGTCGGAGAGAACGACGCCCGCCATCGGATCGACCGCCTAGCGTGATCCCTGGAGCTGGAAGAAGAAGATGATGTCGGCCCGCCTTGCTTCGGCCCCCGCATCCGCGACGAGCCTTTCCCCAAAGGATTCTCGCTCACAAGAGACACGCCCAAGTACAACGGCTCCATGAAGCCGGAGCATTGGTTGATCGACTACTCCACGACGGTTAGCATAGCAAATGGCAACAGACGCGTTGCCATGAAGTACGTGCCCCTCATGCTGCAAGGCACGGCGCGGACCTGGCTCAACAGCCTCAAGCCATACAGCATCAACAGCTGGCTAGACTTCACAGAAGCCTTCGTCCGCAACTTCACCAGCACCTACAAGCGGGCTCCCAAGCCCAGACAGCTCTCCTTGTGTGTACAAGGCCCCGCCGAGTCCACTCGTGACTACCTCACGCGTTGGGCCGAGCTCCACAACTCTTGCGAAGGGGTGCACGACGTGTAAGCCATAGAATACTTCACTGCCGGGTGCCAAGAAGGCACCCTCCTCAAGCACAAGCTCCTCTGCGACGAGCCGACTACCCTCGACAAGCTTCTGGTCATAGCGGACAAGTATGCCACTGCCGACTCCTCAATGAAGACCGAACTCCGGGTAGACGCGTCCGGGAAAGTACTCAACCCGGCGCCCAAGACGCCGGCTGGGGACTCCGGCCGACGCCCACACCAGAACGACCACAAGCGCAAGGGCCCCGTGCCGCCCTCCACCAGTCGGCAGGTGGCCACAGTCGAAGACGAGTACCCCGAAGGGCGGTCCGCACCCAAGAAGCAGAGGGGCGGCAAGCCGGCTTGGCAGCCGTCCTTCTCCTACGAGCAAACTCTTGACGCCCCATGCAAGTTCCACAGCGGCGCGAAGCCGTCCAACCACACAACCCGGAAGTTCCACTGGCTCACCCGAATCTCTAAAGGAGAAGGGCTCACGCCGCCTCCGCCTGCCGGTCCGCCGCCTCCGGCTCTGCAGCCGCCGACCGCTCGGCCTGCAGTCGGAGCTGTGCACGACGAGTTCCCCGACGAGCATGCCGCCTATGTCCTCTTTACAAGCCAACCCAAAGACCGGCGCGGTAGACGCCGAGAGCACCAGGAAGTCAGCATGGTCGCTGCCAACCCCGCCGAGCACATGCACTGGTCAGAGAAACCTATCAGCTGGAGCCGGGCCGACCACCCAGAGGTGATGTCATCTCCCGGCTCTTATGTGTTGGTTCTGGATGCCACCCTTGCAATAGACAGACGCGCCGCCCGTTTCTCCCGCGTGCTGATAGACGGCGGAAGTAGCATCAACATCCTGTACCGTGACACCCTGGAGAAGCTGAACGTCAAGACGAAGCAACTCATGCCTACTCGGACTGTGTTCCATGGCATTGTACCTGGCCTGTCCTGCGCCCCCATTGGCAAGATCCAGATTGATGTACCCTTTGGGGACAAGGATCATTTCCGCCGGGAAGCGATCTGGTTTGAAGTGGTGGACCTGGAGAGCCCCTACCATGCATTGCTTGGCCGCCCTGCCTTGGCCAGGTTCATGGCAGTTCCCCACTATGCTTACCTCAAGATGAAGATGCCGAGCACGAAGGGCGTCATCACCATAGCCGGCGATTACAAGAAGTCCTCCGAGTGCGCAGCAGCCAGCAGCCGGCTGGCCGAGTCCCTTGTGATTGCCGAAGAAAAGAAGATGTTGGACCGAGTCATGGCCATGGCCGGCAAACAGTCGGCCTTGTCCCCCGATCCCAAGGAGTACGATGCCCAAGGATCTTTCCAGTCGGCCAAGGAGACAAAGAAGATGCCCCTTGACCCCAAGCACCCAGAGAGGTTTGCCATCATCGGGGCAAACCTAAACAGCAAATAGGATGGCGAGCTCGCCGATTTCCTCCATGAGAATCGGGACATCTTTGCATGGTCCCCCAAGGACATGCCGGGTGTTCCGAAGGAATTCGCCGAGCACAAGCTACACATCCGAGAAGACGCAAAACCAGTCAAAAAACCCCTCCGCCGATTGTCGGAGGAGAAAAGAAGGATTGTGGGAGAGGAGATAGCCCGGCTTCTGGCAGCCGGCTTCATTATGGAAGTTTTCTTTCTAGAGTGGCTCGCCAACCCGGTCCTCATGCTAAAGAAGAACAACAAGTGGCGCATGTGCATAGACTACACGAGCCTCAACAAGGCTTGCCCCAAAGATCCCTTTGCCCTGCCAAGGATTGATCAAGTGATAGACTCCACGGCCGGATGCGAGCTGTTGAGTTTCTTGGATGCTTACTCAGGATACCACCAGATAAAGCTAGATCCGGCTGACCGCCTGAAGACCGCCTTCATCATGCCATTCGGAGCTTTCTGCTACCTGACTATGACATTCGGCTTAAGAAATGCCGGTGCCACTTTTCAGCGTTGCATGCAGAAGTGCCTCCTCAAGCAGCTCGGCAGAAATGCCCACGTCTATGTAGACGACATTGTGGTGAAGACGGAGAAGCGCGGCTCCTTGATGGAAGATCTCAAGGAAACATTTGAGAACCTGCACCGGTTCCAGATCAAGCTCAACCCCGAGAAATGCGTGTTTGGAGTGCCAGCCGGCCAGCTCCTAGGCTTCTTGGTCTCCGAATGCGGTATCGAATGCAACCCTGTAAAGATCAAGGCCATTGAGAGGATGGCGATTCCCACCAAGCTTCGAGACGTACAGAAGTTCACCGGGTGCTTGGCCTCCCTAAACCGCTTCATCAGCCGGCTCGGAGAAAAAGCTCTCCCCCTCTACCGCCTCATGAAGAAGACCACTCACTTCGAGTGGAATGACCAAGCGGACCAAGCTTTTCACGAGCTGAAGAAGATGCTGGCCACGCCGCCTGTCCTGGCGGCGCCAACTGAGAAAGAGCCCATGCTCCTCTACATTGCTGCAACCAGCCGGGTGGTCAGCACCGTCATCGTAGTCCAGCGCCCAGAAGAGGGCCGAGCCCAGCCAGTCCAGAGGCCGGTGTACTATTTGAGCGAGGTGCTGTCTACCTTGAAGCAGAACTACCCGCACTACCAGAAGATGTGCTATGGCGTGTACTTCGCCGCCAAGAAGCTGAAGCCCTACTTCCAAGAGCATCCCATCACGGTTGTATGCACCGCCCCGCTTGCCGAAATCATAGGCAGCCGGGATGCATCCGGCCGGGTGGCGAAATGGGCCATCGAGCTGGCCCCCTACACGATCTTCTACCAGCCTCGCACCGCCATCAAGCCCCAAGCATTGGCCGACTTCCTCGTCGACTGGGCCGAGACCCAGTACCTGCCGGCAGCTCCCGACTCCACTCATTGGCGCATGCACTTTGATGGGTCCAAGATGCGCACCGGCTTGGGAGCCGGCGTCATCCTCACCTCTCCCAAAGGCGACAAGCTCAGATAGACGCTGCAAATTCACTTTGCCGCCTCCAACAACGTGGCCGAGTACGAGGTGCTCATACACGGGCTCCGGCTTGCCAAAGAGCTCGGCATACACCGGATCCTATGTTACGGCGACTTGGACTTGGTAGTCCAGCAGTCATCCGGCGACTGGGACGCCAAGGACGCAAATATGGCAAGCTATCGCTTCCTCGTTCAGCAGATCAGGGGGTACTTTGAAGGATGCGAGTTCCTCCACGTACCGCGAGCCGACAACGAGCCAGCTGATACCCTGGCTCGTATAGGCTCCACTCGGCAGGCAATACCAACCGGTGTCTCTCTGCAACGTCTCCTCAAGCCGTCTATCAAGCCGTCTCCAGAGTCCGATTCCATCTTTGTGCCGCCTGACCTCGACACGGCCGGATCCGGCTCGAAGAACCAAGCAGGTGACCCGGGGACTTCGATAGTCGGCCCGGGGACGTCAATAGGCGGCTCGGGGACTTCCGTAGTTATGCCCGACCCGAGGACTGCCACACCCAGCTCGGGGACTACGGTAGTCGGCCAGGAGACTACACCAACACAACAGGTGGCGGCCGACTCCAGCATTTCACCACCCAGCCCGCCCGCCCTGGTCGCAGTATCCGTGTTGGCAATAGAAGAAGTCGCAGCTCCGTCATGGGCTCAGTCCATCCTCAACTTCCTAATAAACCAAGATCTACCGGCTGACGAAACAGAGGCAAGACAAGTCCAACGCCGAGCCGGAGCATACACAATCGTCAACAGAGAGCTCGTCAAGCGCAGTGTCACTGGAGTCCTCCAGTGATGCGTCGAGCAAGAGAAGGGCATTGCAATCCTCAGAGACATCCACCAAGGAGAATGCGGCCACCATGCGGCCACGAGATCACTCGTCGCCAAAGCTTTCCGCCATGGTTTCTTTTGGCCGACTGCTTTGGATGACGCCAAGGAGTTAGTTAAACATTGCAAAGGGTGCCAACTCTTCAGCTCCAAGCAACACATGCCGGCTTCGGCACTCAAGACCATTCCCCTCACTTGGCCCTTCGCCATTTGGGGACTGGACATGGTGGGCCCATTCAAGACAGCGCCCAGCGGCATGACACATCTGCTTGTCGCTATGGACAAATTCACCAAATGGATTGAGGCAAAGCCGATCAAGAAGCTCAATGGGCCGACTGCCGTGACATTTATCACAGATATAACAACTCGGTATGGCGTGCCACGCAGCATCATCACAGACAATGGCACGAATTTCGCCAAGGGAGCCTTGGCACGTTTCTGCACGACGCAAGGCATCGGTTGGACTTAGCGTCCGTTGCCCACCCGCAGTCAAACGGCCAGGTCGAGCGAGCCGACAGCCTCATCCTTTCCGGCATCAAGCCTCGACTGGTCGTACCACTGGAACGTTCAGCCGGCTGTTGGCTTGATGAGCTGCCGGCCGTCCTCTGGAGTCTACGCACTACCCCAAACAAGTCAACCGGCTTCACTCCTTTCTTCCTCGTGTATGGTGCCGAGGCGGTCATCCCAACTGACATCGAGTTCGACTCGCCTTGGATAACCATGTACACGGAGGCGGAGGTCAAGGAAGCACGAGAAGACGGCGTCGACCTACTGGAAGAAGGCCAGCTGTTAGCCCTCAGTCGGTCCGCCATCTACCAGCAGGGCTTGCGCCGCTACCACAGCTGGAAGGTCAGGCCAAGATCCTTCCAAGAGGGCGATCTTGTGCTCCGGTTGATCCAGCGAACAGCCAGCCAGCACAAGCTCTCGGCCCCTTGGGAGGGCCCCTTCGTCATCAGCAGAGCTTTAGGCAACGACTCCTACTACCTGATCGACGTGCAGAAGCCGAAGGCACGCAAGAGAGATGATTCCGGCAAGGAGTCGGAACGACCATGGAATGCCAACCTCCTCCGAAGATTTTACAGTTGAAATGAAGTATGTATCACGCTAACTTTTGTACTAAGTATGAGACAATAGGCCCCCCGAGGAGAGCTCGGGGACTGCCGTCTTTTATCTATAAATGAAGAATATCATGCTTATGACCTTGTCATTACATTCACTCTTTTCGTCCGGCACCTGTTCGACTAGTCGGCCCGAGGACTGACCGCCTGGAGTTATATTAAAAGTCCTACCCGCGGTCAGACAAGTAGTGTGCCGGCACCCAAGCCTTCTCTTGACAAAAGTCGCAGTTCGAAGAACCGTCTGTTCGGCTGGCAAGAGTTAAAGGCAGGAAAGGACGCCCACACAAAAAACGGCTAGGGACGTATGGACTAATATAACAAAAGCCGGTTTTTCTCCCACCACTGACTGACTACCAGAGTAGCCGGCCGGCCGGCTTCCATTCACCTCGCTTCAATCTAAGAAAGCTCGAGTACTTGCCTTCCCAAAAGGAGAAGGCGGCAAAGGAAACAGCCTAAGGATAAAAAGCATACGTGAATGGAAACCAAACACGCACATGATCATATTTACACAAAAGGCCTTCAAAAGGCCAGCATTCAACATAGTTCGAATACACCCCCAGTGGGTGGAACTGCGCAAGTTTAATAAAAATTGTTCAAAGGGTAACAAGCAGGAAAAGCAAGGACGATAGTTTAAGCCAAGGGAGCGACTGGCGAGTCGGGCAGGTCGGTGGAGATGGCAGTGCCAGCTGGAGGAGTGGCCGGCTGGCGAACCTCGGCATGATCATCGCCTCCCGCGGAGGGCGCGCTAGCACGCGCCTCGTTGCTGGAGGCACGGCCAGGTTGAGGCTGGCTGGCCGCTTCACCGGCCGGCTCAACGTCTTCGCCTTCCTCTCCTTTGTCGTCTTCGCCTTCATCGCTGGAGGCGATCTCCTCTGCCGAGTCCTCACCCGCTGCCGGGTCCAGCCCGAACCACTCCTCAGGCTGGGCAACGCCGTCGTCATTTATTTCAGGAGCGAAGACGCTGATGTCAGTGCACTCGGTGATCGTCGAGGCACACTGAGCGATAGCCGGCTGCACCTCCTCCATCTCCTCGTCGGCCTCCAGCCGCCAGGTGCATAGCTGGTCCAGGTTCAGCCCGGGATACCAGGCTCGGATGAACTCCAGCGCCCGCCCAGCTCCAAGCCGGGCCGCCGATGCCTTCCAGGCCTCGAAGCGGCCAACCGCATCCTCCAGCCAGTCGTCAGTCCGACTCGGGGTGCAGGGAATCATTTTGCCTGGCCAGAGGGCGGCCAACACCTGCGCCCCGACGCGCTGGAGCCGGCGGAGCATGCGGTGGGCCGGCTGCAGCCGGGCTTGGACCGCCAAGAGTTGCTCCTCAAGCGTCCGGCTCATGTCCGGCGCGATTTCAGCCCCTGCCTGCCGGCGCGCCTCGCGATGGGCCTCGATGGTTTGGGTGGGGAAGACGGAGTAGCCGGGAAAGTAGTCTGCAAAGAGAACAAAAAGCAGCATAAGTAGGAACACAAATCAGGGGGCTAGGGGCAAGCAAGGAATGAGGAAGGCGGCTTACCATCGATCAGATCCTCGATACGACCGAAGCCCTCGCTCAGCGCTTGTTTTGCCTCAGCCCAACCCGCCGCTTCAGTCTCGAACTCGGCCTTCAGGGCGTCCTCGCTGTCCTGCGCCTTCTTCAGGGCCGCCTTGTGGCTCTCCTCCTGGTCGGCCAACTTCTTGGCCAGGCGGTCACGCTCCAGGACCAAGGCGTTGTACTCGGCTTCCTTGGTGCGAAGGGCGGCCTGGGCCCTGCTGAGCTTCCCCCTCAAGTCGGCATTGGCTCCTGCAAGCATGAAGACAAAGGAAAAATCAATAAGGAAGAAGTCGTCAAGGAAGATCCGACCAGACTGCTCAGCAGTCGGCCCGAATCTCGGGGACTACACCCAGTGGGTGCGGTGACGCGCCCCCACAGGAGATGAACGAAACAAAGCACGCACTCCGGCTGCTGGTTAGGTCCTCGGTTTTCTGGCCCAGCTCCTGAGCCTGGGAGTTGAAGGCAGCAGCACGGAGGTTATGATACTCCTGGAAGATCAGACAGGAGGCGAGGATAAGATAGTTGTCAGGACCTAGTAAGTTCCAAGCCGCCTGCACAGCAGCCGACTCGGAACTCGGGGACTACACCCAGTGGGTGCGCTGATGCGCCCCCACGGAAGAAATCAAAAGAGCAAAATAACCAAGGCCAGAAGGCTCACCCGGATGACGGCCCGCGTCACGAGGAACTCTTGGGTGTATCGCTACAGCGAAGCGTCCTGGGCGTGAAGCCGGTTCCGGGCCTCCTGGGCCGCCGCATTCAGCATGCCCGTCCCCCCGCTCGGAGTCCACTCGGACGTGCTGACGCTGGCCGCCTCCAGGGCCTCCGCCGTCTGGCTGGCACCCGCAGCTCGGTGCGGCTCCGACGCGGAGGTGCCTCCCCCCGCGCGCCGGCGCAATGCCGGCTGCACCTCGAGGCCGGCCCCTGCCTCCGGCTCGCCCCCGGCCGGCTGCTCTGGCGCCGCGGCTGAGTGGCCGCTTTGGCCCGCTCCAGTCGGCGCCGTCTGCGGCGCCCCCTCCACAAAGACCACGTGGTCCTCCCTCCTCTCCATCACCGGCGGGTCTTGGTCGACCTCCTCCGACGGGGGCCCGGGGATGTCGGGGGCCATGACGCGGAGGGGAACGACGAGCAGCGGAGGCTGGTTGTGCGAGGCCTCCGCCTCCGTCTCCGCGGCTGCCGCCTCCGCCCGGGCCTTGGCCGCCGCGTCGGCCTGCTCCTTCGCCGCCTGGGCGGTCCTTCGCTCGGCCGGCTCACGCTCCTCCCGCACCTCCCGTGCGTTCCGCTCCGTGGCCTCCCTAAGGTCGGCGCGGGGATCCACGCGACGGGAGTCTAAGGACCCTCCAGTCGGCCCGACTACGAAGCCGCCAGGACCTCGCTCAAGGGAAAGCGGTGCCCTGCCCGGCGAGCAAAGAAAGGTTTAGAAGAGCTTCAATCGAAAAGGACAACAAAAAAATATACAAGACGTTCGACGACTTACGCCGAGATCGCGTGCGGCTGTTTCACCGCCTTGCGGAAGCGGACCGCCTTCACGGCCGCCTCCTCCCGCTTGGTCGCCGCCGTGGAAGCCTTGGATTTCTTCGGCCGGCTGCCGAAGAAGGTTGACGCGGCCCGACGCTTCTGCGCGCCGCCACGGGTAGCCGGCGTGGCAGACGGGCCCGCGCCTTGATGATCAAGCGCCGGCTAGCGGTGCGGGGCGGCTTCGACCTCGTCGTCGTCCGGCCAGTCCTCGAAGCCGGCCCCGAGCCCCGCGCCTCCTGCCTCGTCGCCTTCCCCCATGATGGCATCTTCCATGGCGTCCGCTCCTAGGTCTGGATCATCGGCGTCGTCCACCGTGCGGTTGGGGAGGAGCTAGCGCTCTACCCCTGCGGCCCAGGCCGTCGGCGGAAGAAGAGGGTTCTGCTAAGGGCAAACCAACTGATCAGAGGTCGGATATCATGAGGCCGGCTACAAAAAGGAAGAAAAGAAGAAAAACTTACGGCAGGCGGAGGGTTGGCGCGAGAATACGGCCCCTTGCCGTATCGCCAATCCTCGGCGAGCTTGCAGTTGGACATGTAGTTCACCATGTAAGACACCTCTGCATGAGGCAACTCCTTGGTGCTCAGCCGGCACGGGTCGAAGCGGCCGCTCATCTGGCAAATCATGTGAGGCCGGCCTTGGAGCGGAAGTACTCGGCGCTCCACGAAGGCGGCCACCAAGTCGGCTCCGGTCAGGCCCTCCGACTGGATCATCACCCAGAGTCGGGAGATGGCTGTGTTCCCGGCCTGAGACAACGACCTGGCCCGGTAACTCCACGAAGGTTGCCTCCCAGCCGGCGGGCCGGCTACGTAAGCCGGCAGGATGACGTAGTCGCCTTGCTGGGCGAGGTTCTTCACGTAAAAATAGGACTTTTGCCAGAGCTTCACCGACTGGATCAGCGGGATGGGTGGGAACGGATTGTTCTCACCCGTCCGCCTCATGGCAATGAAGGCTCCGCAGGGGGCGGGCACGCCCGCGACGACAGTGCCGAGCTTGCTTTGGAAGAATTCTCCCCAGAGCTCGAGAGTGGGGAGAACCCCAAGAAAGCCCTCGCACAGGGTCACGAAAGCCGACAGCAGCATCACCGCGTTGGGCGTGAGGTGATGCGGCTGGAGGTGGTAGAATTCAAGGAAAGCTCGAAGGAATCCGCTCGCCGGGAGGCCGAAGCCGCGTAGGCAGTGCGAGCGGAAGATCACCCGCTCGCCCTCCTCTGGTGCCGGCGAAATCTCCCTCGCCGGCGCCTGATGAACCCGCATGAAGTTCTCGCCCAGCAGGCGCCACGTCCGGCGGAGGAACTCGACGTGGTCCTCGTGGACGTTGGAGCCATCCCACGAGCTCGACAACGCCATGGGAGCGACGCGGCGAGGAGCAAACGATGTGATGGCGGAGACGCGCACGATCCCGCTACGGTGGGACCAAAGGAACCGAGAGGCCCGACGGCAGAACGGTGCGGCAATGGGTTGCTGCAGCGGCGAAGGGAAGAAGAAGGAAGGCGAGAAGGGGCGGAGCGAGGGAGAGCGCGCGAGCCTCTGCCGCTCCTCCTCCTCCCCCTACTTATAGACCCGCGCGGTGGAGCCGAGGAGGCGTGGTGTGGGGGAACGTGGGATCAGCTGCGCCCACTCCCCCACGTCCTGTGATTATTGCGCCCTGATGGCGTAATAAAACTGCCGCGGGAAGGCGAGCTGTCTGTGTGGGCCGTAGAAGATCCGCGCTCGGGCCGAGGCCTAGGAGTGGAGGGCCCGGGCCTGCGGCGGTGTCCCGTCGCGCGCATGCGTTGGCAGGATTTCCTTGCCACGTGGCCCGCGGGATGGCGCGCGGTCAGCTCACAGGCCGACCCACGTCCCCGCCTACGAGAAACGGAGCTTTTCGAAGACGGCGCGCACAAGCAAAGCCGGCCCCTCAGGATAGGAAGCTGACCAAGCTTCTCGTCCCTTTGTCAGCCTCGATGCTCGATCAGCTTCGGGGACTACTGTCGGAGTAAATGACCACGGGTAGCCTAGCCGGCTCCCCCTGGCCCTTCTGAAAAAATTACGAGCCGATCCGGCCCTCAAGAATCCAAGACGTGGGGCCGCCTTCCCCGTGCCGGCTGTCTTCCAGGCCGACTATCGAAAGGCAGCCCGACTTTAGCCCTCATGAAGAAAGCCGCGGGAGGGCCGGCTCCGAGAAGCTGGCCACGAGAAGGCCGACTCCAAGAGGCCGGCTCCCACCAAGCGGTCAAGATCGTACCCTCGAAGTCTGCATCCACATAACGGCGATGTGACGGGGCATGGCTACAGTCAAGCCTGCCACCCCCGAATACCGGGGCACGCCTGGCACAGTGCGCCGTACGGGGTGGCCATGACCCGTCCGGCGCGGCACTGTTGCCATGCTGACCCTGATGTCATCCATGACGGGCTGCCAGCGCGGCCCACGGGCGATGGGCCCCTTCAGGCAGAGAGACGCCCGAAGGCGGCCAGGCCTCCCCCAGTCGGCCCGAGACGGGGCCGGCCCCCCGCAGCCGGCTTGCCCCCTCCCTCGAAGGAGACGCCCCATTAAGGAGACAAGACGCAGTGAGGCTACAGCGATCGCCCGCCGGGCGGCGGTGCTGTAGCAACGCTCACCTCAGCGAAGCCCTCATCACCAGGTCGAGGCAACAGTAACCAGCCACCGACAAGGCCCTGGACAGTGGGGCCTGCCTGTCGACCAAGGAGCCGGCAGCCGGCGGGCCCCAGCAGCCGGCGCAGAGGCCGGCGAGTGTAGACACAGACGGCTGGGCCCCACGCCCAGCCGGATTACCATTGTACCCCCGGGGGGTAGGCCTATATAAACCCCCCGGGGCACCCATGCAAAGGGTTGATCCAAGCTAGTTGTAGACACCATATAGAGAGGGGAGGAGAGCTAGCCGTGCCCTTCTTCTTCTCACCAAACAGCTCAAGGAGCAACGTGTAGCTACTTGTTCATCCAGTGATCATGGAGAGACCCCGCAGAGCAGCAGTAGGGGTGTTATCTCCACGGAGAGCCCCGAAGCTGGGTAAGATTCACCGGCGTGCATGTCTTCGCCTCATCCCGCTTCCAAGCACTGGCGATGTCTTACTGGCACCCACAATGATAAGCCACCCGTTGGCATATGTCGCACCTACCACCCGACACAAAGTGGCAAATAAGTAGCAGACGACCATCGAGTTTAAGTGTTACAACTCAAAGAACCAAATGTATCAAAACGAGAGTTGTAAACCCGAAGCAAAATATAAAGCAACCGCCCATATGGACCCGCTTGAAGATTATCAAACTCATATGCTTCTCCCCCTTTTGTCAGTAATGCCAAAAAGGTTTTAAGACATAGAGCATCTACTCGTTCCCATGAAGAATAGGTGAAGTAGCAGGGTCGTCGGTGGTGTTCGGCGGTGCAGAAGAACTTGGAGCAGTGTCGAAGCGTGCGGAAGGAGGTGGCGGTGAAGTAGCATCGTCTTCATCCTCGATCACTATGGCATTCACAGTTGCAGCAGAGGAAGAGAACTCAGAGTCTTCAAGAGATGGAGTTTGTCGCAGCACTGCCCTTCGAGGATGTGTGGAGTCAAACTTGAAGCGTTCAGAGAAGCCATCCTCGTGAAGATCATCTTCAGAGCACATAAGCTTCATCCATTTCCATGTGCGTCGAGAGGTTTCATGGGCAACAAAGGCATTCTTGGTGGCAAGATTGCGAATGCGGTTGACATCCACCAAGAGGCTTTGCATCTGGCGCTTCAGCCAGTCATGATGCCTATCCTATTTCTGATGAAGAGCCACCAGAAGCTCTCGGTCATTGAGAACACGAGTGCGCTTCTTGGGTCGTTGCGCAATTGTGCTATCGGTGGCTTCAGTGAGAGCAGGATGTGGTGCACGTGTAGTTCCAGCCAAAGGATAAACACGAGTGACTGCTTCAACTCCTTCAATGTTCTGAGAAAAACTTTAATGCTCCGCATTCTGAAGACTTAGAGGTTCCTTGGCAGGCTCAGGATAAATGGCTTCAACAGACATATCCACATCAGGCAGAAAGATCCGATGATTGCGAGCAGATGGCTGATATGAGATAGCAGAGATCAGCCGCATTATCCATGGAGCGTAGAACTTCAAGCCAAAAAGATTAGAGCCTGATGTAGCAAGTTGGCGGATGAAGAAGTCCTGTGCATTGAAGCATTTGCCATGAAGAATATAGAAGACCAAAGTCTTCATTGCACCTTCCAGCTTGGCATGTGGAGAATGTCCTTTGATGGGCCAGAGAGTTCGCCTTATGATGTGATAAATAGTCCTTGGCAGATACTCAAGGTCTTCAACAAAGAACTCCTTGGGATATGCAGCATCTTGGGGCAGTGGCTTCATAATACTGAGCATCTAACTCATGTTTGGTTCAGGCTTCTGAAAGATGCTCTCCATAGCTTCACTATGAAGCTGACAGGCAGGTTCGTAGAGATCGCAAGGAGTGGGCAAACCAGTGAGCTCAATGATATCAAAGGCTTTGGCTTCGTGATGAACGTTTCATGTCATCCACTCCAGGACCCAAGTCTTCGGATCTCTGTTGTACCCACGGATGTGAAGTGTGGCATAGAATTGGAGCAGCAACTCTTCATTACATTGCTCTTGGTCGGTGACAAACGGCAGCAATCCAACTTCTTTGAAGCAATCCAGAGCTTCTTCCAGACAAGGCAGACCAGCTATTGCTTCAATGTCAAGACGCTTATGTGGGAAGATGCGACCTTGATTGTATAGAATGCAGGAGTAATAGCTTCGCTGCGGATAGCTCCAGAACCGATCAGAAGATATTCTTTCCCTTGAGTAGGGGTTCCTGGAGCTATTGAAGAAAGTGTTGTCTGCTTTGAAGCCATTGACATTGAAGGATCCAGGTGCTGATGCAGGACCTGGAAACCTGGGCAATTTGGGGATTGGCTTCTGTACCCGAGGCCTGTGCTCAACATGGTAGTCAAACTGAGGACCAGCAGCACGTGCAGGAACAGAAGCAGTAGCATCATTGGCTTCACTGACTTCTGGTGCTTGGGTTGGTGAAGGCTCCACATTGGCTTTAGCCATGACAGCGTCAGTGGCGTCGGTGGCAGCCTCAAAATTCTCAACCTCCACTTGACGAGCTGGAGGGTCGGTCACAGTCACATTCTCCTCGAGAACAGCTTCTTGGTGAGACGGGGGTGTAGCAGCGCTTGGGGTTTCTTCTTCATCGGCTGATGCAGCCGGAATGTCTTCAGCAGTATTAGCTTCAGACTCAGAGACTAGAGGCCTTGGTCCTTTGCGAAGCATGCGTAACGCTGGAAACGCCTGTGGAGTTGGAGTTGGCTGGGCCTCAAAGTCTTCTTCTTCTTGTGCTTGTGGGTGATTAGCCCATGATGCATCCTGAGCAATTGGCGTCAGAGGACATCCAATGCTGATGAGCTCGTTGTGCGTTAGCACAGGCGATGATACCTGTTGGTGCTCGAGCTGAGGAAGAACTGCATCATCTTCAACATGGTCATGGTGACCAATGTCTTCAGCAGCGATGGGATCAGCTACTGGAAAATCTTCAGCTTCATGAGCCTCTGTGAAAGCAGGCTCATGGACAGTCAGTTGGTGCTCCTGAGGTTCGGCGTTAGGGCGAACCATGGAGATGGGTTCAACAATCAAGGGCTCTGTGGGAGCATCCCGTTCCTTCTTGGTCTTCCGCTTCTTCTTGGAGGGAGCAGTAGCAGAGGCTTCATGATGTTTCCTCTTTCTGGCTTCAGCCTCAGCAGTCCTCGTCTTCTTCAGCTCTGAAGCGGTTGACTGGGCCTTTGGGTTCGAGCCAGTCATGCTAGTTGGGAAGACAATGGGATCTGCTTCCTGCCTTGGTGCGTTGGGTTCAGCCACAGTGGGCTTCTTCTTCTGCTTAGCAGCCATCCTGGGATCAATGCCCGGACGCCCAAGGGCCTTGCGCTTCTCAGCCTCGTTGTAGCCTTGCATACACTTGTCAGCCAGGCTCTTCATGCGCTCACGAGAACCTTGAGCTTCTTCACGCTTCTTGAGAAAGTCTTCTTTAAGCTCGTGCAGCATGATCTTGAAGTTCTTGACCTCTTGCACGCTGAGCTTGGCCATATGCTTCTTGAACTAAGCTTTTTCATAGTCAATATTTTCCTTTAGTTCAACAATGCGCTGGGCGATAGCTAACTCTGAAGCAATGGCGCCATGGAAGGCGACACTTAGGCCAATTGGAAGTTGCAGATCTTCGAAGCTGAGGTTGGGCGTGTCAAACCACTCATCAATGAAGTTGTGGATGATTGCCACGTCAAAGAGAGGCAGATCATTGAAGATTTCTGCTTCTTCTTTGCTCTTGATCAGTTGCTCAAGAGCGTCATCAGCAAGATCTTCATCACTGGACAGATCGATGGCATCGTTGCGCAGAATGGCAGCAACTGTCAGTTCTTGGCCGGTGTGTGGCAGAGGCATCTTGACCTTCTGGGACTTGGAGATGCGTGACAAATCTTTAGACTGCACACTGTCTTCAGGAGGTGCAGTGGCCAGTGGCTTCGCCCATGAGATTTTTGGTGCAAAGGCAGGCTTTGAAGCTTTTGGCTGCTTCAGTTTCTTTGGCTTCGGCGCTACAGGCGCTTCATCTGATTCAGCGTCACCTCCAGGCTCATTCACGGCAGTCCCTTGAACCACGATATGGGTGATGAGACCTTCAAGGTTGTATAAAGGACCGATGACATTGGGTTCTACATCGCGTGTGCCGTTAGCCCGGGGAGCAGAAGGACCAGGGTTGAAGTCTAGTCCCAATGACTTTTTGTTTTCCTTGGCCGATGCCTTTGCATGCTGGAAGTTGCGCTTGAAGAGATTATCGTCATGACACCATAGCAATGATGATGGGTCGGCATCTTCAGGCTGAGGTCCACGGACCATACACGCATAGAAACCCTGAGCAATAGCTTCAGCTTTGTTCTTGGGTGGAAGGCCTCGGAAGAGAATATCACCCCAAGGACTTTTTATAGCACTCTTCTCAGCATATTCCTTGGTCACGAATCTGTATTTGTACCACTGTTCTGCCCAATATCTTCGAATCCACTGGATTCGGGTCATGCGCTGATTATAATCCTCTTCAGGATCTGTCTTGTAAAGTTCTGAGAGGTCATCAGGCAAATCTCTTGATGTTCCCCCACGATGCTGTCTGCCTCTCTTCCTTGCAGATTTCTCTGAAGCCATGAACTTTAAACTGAAAGGCTTCAATACGTTCAAAGGCTTCAAAGGCTTTCGCTTGCTGGACAAACAGGAACTATTTGAGTGTGTCATACCAAGCCCGGGGGGCTTGTTTGAGGCCATACAGTGCCTTGTTGAGCTTGTATACCATGTCAGGATGTTTTGGATCTTCAAACCCAGGCGGTTGTGCAACATACACTTCCTCTTCAATCTTGCCATTGAGAAAGGTGCTCTTCACATCCATTTGATATAGAAGTATGTTATGATGGTTTGCATAGGCCAGCAGTATGCGTATGGCTTCAAGTCGAGCCACAGGAGCAAATGTTTCATCAAAGTCAATTCCTTCCACTTGAGTATATCCTTGAGCAATGAGACGAGCTTTGTTTCTGATAACTTGACCATGCTCACCTTGCTTGTTGCGGTATATCCATTTGGTGCCTATTATATTGTGCTTCCGAGGATCGGGACGCTTAACCAGTTCCCATACATTATTCAGCTCAAACTGTTGAAGCTCTTCTTGCATAGCTTGAATCCATTCAGGTTCCATGAAGGCTTCTTCAACTTTCTTGGGTTCTGTTATTGATACGAATGCAAAGTGCCCACAGAAATTTGCTAGTTGTGTTGCCCTTGAACGAGTGAGCGGACCGGGTGCATTGATGCTATCAATTATTCTCTCAATCTGCACTTCATTGGCAACACGAGGATGTACAGGGCGAAGATTTGGCTCTTGCTGATTATTGTCATTGTTAGAAGGATTGTCTTCAGGCTGAGCATTGTCTTCAGGTTGATCAGGTGTGGATATGATAAGTTCCTCTTCAGCTGAGCTTCAGAGGGTATGATTTCTCCAGTTCCCATCAGTTTGATTGATTCACTAGATGGAACTTCATCTAGCACATTTGGCAGGTGCTCTCTTTGTGAACCGTTAGTCTCATCGAACCGCACATCCACTGTTTCAACCACTTTATAATGAAAGAGATTGAAGACTCTGTAGGAGTGCGAATCCTTTCCATATCCAATCACTACTAGAAAAAGGGCTATAGATGGGATTGACACTAATGGCGCACCAGACAAGCGGTGCGCCATTAGTATATACTAATGGCGCACCACCTTCTGATATGCCATTAGAGTTGAAACTACTAATGGCGCACCTGGCCCAGGGTGCGCCATTAGTATCAAAAAAAAATTTAACTAGTGCGCCTATCCAAACATACTAATGGCGCATCCAGACACAGTGCGCCATTACTAGTTGTAACTAGTAATGGCGCACCTGCCGGAAAGTGCGCCACTAATGTTGTTTTTTTTATTATGTTTTTTTATTCCTTTTTTTGCAAAACTACTAATGGCGCACTGTGGGACAGTGCGCCATTAGTATGTTTTTTTTTTGCAAAACTACTAATGGCGCACCACCAGAAGGTGCGCCATTAGTAACCTGGATTACTAATGGCGCATTTAGAGTTGGTGCGCCATTAGTAAGTGGGCAGCAACAAGATATTTTGGACAGCCTCTCCTACCCACACTCACTTTCTCCCCACTTCATTCTCTCCACCTCCTCCTTGTCTCGGTTGCCTCCTCTTTTTCACCTCATTTCCACCATAGATTCATTCAATTTAAGTGGTTAAATTACCTTGTTTTGATAGGTAAGTAAGGGGGGAAGCTATATTTATGTTGTTCTCCCTACAACAATGTGCACATGCACTTTTTATGGCCTAGCTAGATCTATGTATGTTCGTGGTGTTGCATATGTTTGTGGTGTTGCATATGTGTTTGTGTTTGGAGGTGTACCGGTATTTTAAATGCGATAGTTGCCAATATTTTTCCGGAATGTTGATTCATTTCCGTTTCGGCGAGAATTTTGGCATTAAGCATTCTTTTTGGTCCTATTTTTAGGGAAAGTCATGCCAAATTTTTTCTTGGTTCTAAAATATCGTTTTGCTCTACCCCGCAGGCAACCATGGTCCGCATGATGACCGAAGGCATCGTGAATAGGTTTTTGAGGTCCGCGAAGGCCGAGATGCTTCAAAAGAACGAGACAGAGATAAGATGTCCGCGTCGAAGATGCAAGCTGAAGAGCCTTATTGCGGACCCGGAATCTGGGCAGGTGCGGGACCACCTGCTCTTGCGTGGTTTCATCGATGGCTATCGGTGGCAAGGTGATGAAGATGACTACGAAGTCGTCCATGGGGGCCGGGCAAGAAATGAGGAAGGGCAGCAAGACAACCACCGCGGCTCGGGCGGGCAAGAAGACGAAGAATCCCCAGGAGATGATCACGACGGTGATGCTGTACACAGTCATCATGTAGAAGATGCATGACATGATGATGAGGAAGATGCCGGAGTAGACGACGGGCATGATCATGAAGATGATGATGCCGGCGGAGCAGACGACGCTGGACCATCGATGGGCTGGGTGCAGGACCCTCATATTCAAGAGCTGCTTCTCAAGCAGACGAATAACGCAAGAGCTGCCGCCCGAGAGAAAGCCAAGATGGATCAACTTGAGTTAGACGCGGTTACTCCATTGTATGAAGGATGCAGGCCCGAGGATACCCGCCTAAAAGTAACGCTCATGGCTCTGGAGATGAAGGTAAAACACAAAATGACCGACGCATGCTTCGACGAGAACATGTCATTCTGGCACGAACGTCTTCCCAAGGGGAACAAGTGCCCGACCAGTTTGGAGGAGGCGAAGAAAATCGTGTGTCCTCTGGATTTACCGCATGTGAAATACCATGTGTGCATGTACAATTGCATCATTTATCGGGACGAGCACGCGGAGTCTACCATATGTCCGGTGTGCGGCGTCACTCGATACAAGAAGAGGAAGAAAGCTCCTCGAAAAGTGGTGTGGTACTTTCCGATCACTCCTCGTCTGCAGCGGTATTTCGCGGACCCTAAGGTAGCAAAGCTCCTGCGTTGGCACGCGGATAGGGAGGAGAAGAAGCGAGAAGATGACGCAAATGATCCGGAGATAGATAAAAAAGACAAGATGCTGAGTCACCCTAAGGATGCGAGCCAGTGGCAAGCGTTGAACTTCGAAGACCTAGAATTTGGGAACGATCCAAGGAACATCGTGCTGGGCGCGAGCACCGATGGAGTCAATCCGTTTGGCAGCCAGAGAAGCACACATAGCACCTGGCCTATGTTTGTGTGGATGTACAACCTTCCCCCCTGGTTGTGCATGAAGAGGAAGTACATTCACATGAGTATGATAATTGAAGGACCGAAACAACCAGGGAACGACATCAATCTGTATCTGGGGCTGCTGAAAGAGGAGCTTGACACGCTGTGGAAAACGCCAGCCAATACGTGGGACACCGCAGAGAAAGAATATTTCCCTATGAGAGCCGCGTTGCTCACGACGGTGCACGACTATCTCGGTTACGGATATGTCGCGGGGCAGGTGGTCCATGGATTTTCTGGATGCGTCAGGTGCATGGATGACACAACGTATCGCCAGCTAGATAGAGATCCCGGGTCTTCGAAAACCGTGTTCATGGGACATCGAAGGTGGCTTCGCGACGATGACCCGTGGAGAAAACGCAAGGATCTATTCGATGGTGAAACCGAACCCCGAGGACGCCCGCGTACGAGGAGCAGCGAGGAAATAGACGAGCTGTTGAAAAATTGGAAAGACTGCCCACTGCCGGGAAAGAAGCAAAAGGCGCCAGAGCCGGGAAAGAAGCGAAAGGCGCCAGAGCCGCTGCTGAAGGTATGGAAAACGAGGTCTGTTTTCTGGGACTTGCCGTACTGGAAGATCCACCGTGTGCCTCACAGCCTTGATGTCATGCATATCACGAAGAACGTGTGCGAGAGTCTGCTTGGTACCCTGCTCAACATGCCAGAGAGGACCAAAGATGGGCCGAAAGCAAGGGCAGACTTGAAATCAATGGGCATCAGGCAGGAGCTTCACGCTATATATGATGATGATGATGATGATGATGATGATGATGATGATGATGAGGCGAAGCAGGACATGGAAAGTCGTCGCAAAGGCAAAAAGGCCAAGAAGACCGGAAATGACTACCCTCCCGCGTGCTTCACTCTAAGTCAGGAGGAGATCGAGCAGTTTTTCACCTGCCTCGTAGGAGTAAAACTTCCTTATGGTTACACGGGGAAGATAAGCAGATACCTAGACCCAGCGAAGCAGAAGTTCAGCGGGATGAAGTCTCACGACTGTCACGTGCTGATGACGTAGATACTTCCAGTTGCAATCCGTGGGATCATGGACGCGCACGTCCGTGAAACCCTATTTGGCCTATGCAACTTTTTCGACGTCATCTCTCGGAAGGCTGTTGGCGTGAGGCAACTCAGAAGGCTACAGGAAGAGATCGTGGTGATACTATGCGAGCTTGAGATGTACTTCCCGCCCGCATTCTTCGACGTTATGGTGCATCTGCTGGTCCATATCATGGACGATATCATCCAACTCGGGCCGACGTTCCTACACAGCATGATGCTGTTCGAAAGGATGAATGGTGTCATCAAAGGATACGTTCGCAACATGTCACGTCCAGAGGGAAGCATAGCCAGGGGCTTTCTGAATGAAGAGTGCATCTCCTACTGCACGAATTATATAGGCATCGAGAACCCCGTTGGTCTGTCCGTCAACAGGCACCTCGGCAGGCTCGCTGGATGGGGTCACCGTGAGGGTCGCCGTGAAATGCATGTCAACTTCGAGGGTCGACTCGCCGACTTTGAAAGAGAAACCTAGTCGCGCTACAACACATAGACGTGGTCGATCCTTGGGTGGTAGAGCACAAAACCTTTATTAAGAAGACATACAATGACCGAGGCCAACAGAGGACAGACGGAGATATACTCAAAGAGCACAACTCATGTTTCACGCGTTGGTTCAAGCAGAAGCTTCTGTCGTACCCTTTACATGAGGATTCTTCCGCGGAATAACAACTCATATTCGCCTTGTCACAGGGCGCCGAGCACAACCTGATGACCTATGAGGCGTACGATATCAACGGCTACACATTCTACACCGAGGCCAAGGACATGAAGAGTGATGGTTATCAGAACTCTGGGGTAACGTTGGAATCCTACACCGGTAATGACAAGGACAGATACTACGGAAGGATCGAGGAGATCTGGGAGCTGAGCTATGCTGGAGAGAAGGTCTCGATGTTCCGTGGCGGATGGGCGAAGAGCGTCCTAAAAGAAGACCGGTATTTCACCACCATGGTTATACCCGAAGCCAAATCCAAGACCGCGGGCGCAAACGTCACCGTGAAAAATGAGCCATGGGTACTGGCTTCCCAAGTGGACCAAACGTGGACCGACGTCAGCTGTTCGTGTGGCCGGCAAAGGCTTGTCGACAAAATGGTCGTCATACTATAACACTGGTGGGCGAAAGGAGAAAAAGACCAGCTCGGAAAGCCAGGCACGCGAGGTTCAAGAACTCAGGGCACAGGTGGCGCAGATTCCGGAGATTGTCCAAGAGCAAGTGCAACAACAACTCGGAGCGACGATCACCGCCATTGTGCCTACCTTGATCCAGGGGATTAGTGCGTGGATTGCGGGCGGCCAACAGGGGCCGCCCCCGATTCCTAGCTTCACGGCCAGCAACTCGCAGAACGCGATGGCGGGGCGATTGGTGTCTCCGGCGGAGGCGGCATTGGTGTCTTCGACGCCGGCACGGGAGCTTAATGCACCCGGGTGTACGTCAGTCGGCACCTCTGCAGCAAGCGGCCCCTCCGTCAACTGCACGCCCACCGTTGGCGGTGCCTCGACATTAGCCGAGATCGATGCCATCATCACGGTAACTAATTAAGCCTCTCTCGGCCGAGGACTTCATCTCCTTGCCTTTGACTGGGCATCCCTGACGCCCTACATGTTTTCGCAGGGCGCCGCCGACGTTCCGTGCACTCTCCTGCACTTCGTGAACAACGAGTTGGTCGATGTCACCAAGGGCAAAATCGTTCAACCGGGCAACCCCTTGTTCCACGGTACCCAGATGCCACCCAACTTGTTTAGGGTTCAACTGGTTCGGGTGCTGCCAGGCTGCGATGAGTTGTTACCTCCGATTCGACCTGTCGGGGCCGACTATGATGACATGATGACCCTCAGCGCCTGCCTGAGCTGGCCCCTGCTTTGGCCGAAGAGCCAGATTCGTTTGGGGGCGGGGGACACCACCCCAAAGACAACACCGCCAGTCGTGTCGGTGCCAAGTCGGCCCCATGGCAAGACCGCCGCAACGGTGCCGGACATCCCTATGCCACTGGATCCAAACATGCATATGGCACAGGATCAGAACGACGACGACGACGATACATTTGCCAACGTCGATCAGTACTTTGCCGATCATGGGTACGGTGGCGACTTCATGGGGCCTCCTTCTCAAGAACCCAACCCAACAAAAGACGTGCGCGATCTAGCTGGTACCGTGGAGAAGCCAAGTTGCAACAGGCGTCGTCTGTCGTTCAGCTCTCAGGAGACACCTCCAGCTGCCGACTTCACCGAGCCTCAGATAGGCGAGGTGCGAAATATTATCAGCCCCAACACACTCAAGAAGGCGGTCTGTGAGCAGAACTTGGTCCCATTACAGGAGAAGAAGAATGCACGCAAAAGAAAGACTAACAAGGGTGCGGGCCAGCCGGCACCGAGTATGATCCGTGCTCAGGACGGGCCACCTTCACCTGAGGATATCTCGAGGAGGGTGCATGTGGTGGGTAGGCCAATGCTACCGAGAAATATGCTCGATGCTGCAACCGGTGCTATGCGGAGTCTGCATGACAGTGTTCTTTCTTTGGAGAAGCGGCGTCTCGGATAGAAGGATGTGGCATACCTGGTTTTCGCGGCCAAGGTGCCAGAGGGCAAGGGCTTTGTGGATAACTCCATCGGGGGTACGATCGTCCTGCGGTTTGATGACATCCACGCTATGTTGAACCTTCATCCGCTGCACTACACCTTCGTTCGGCTATTTTCGCTGAGTATGGAGATGCGGATCATTCGCGACAAGACCCTGGACATCGTGATAGTCGACCCCTTCTACATGCGTGCCAAGATCTTGGGCAGCGCTGGGGACCGGCAAGTCGCGAGTTCTTACCTCGAAGGCGTCATTCTGGCAAACCAAGATAAGGATAACTTCCTCGTGCCTTACTTTCCCGAGTAAGTCCTCCCCTCAATCGCCCCGTAACATATGAATTCTTAGATTTCGATCGTTTTTCTTTTAACATTCCGTGTTTTCTGCAGTGACACACATTGCACGCTCATCCTCCTAAGCCCCAAATATTCCATGGCCACGTATTTCGACCCGGACCGTCAGTCGAACGTAGACTACACAAATGTCAAGAAGGTTCTTGATGATGTTCTCCCCGGCTACGTCAAATCTGGAGGCACCTTCACCAGGCCTATTCGTAAGTACGGCAAGCACGTGTTCTCCCACAATACGATGTTCTGCTGCGTTAAGCAGCCGCCTGGCGGTCAGAAGGGTGCCTACTACGCCATCCATCACATGCGGGCGATCGTACGGGACTATCATCAACTTCTGCTACCGAGTAGACTCAAAGATTGGGCCGCGAGCGTGTCGGCAATCCAGGACGCGGACATCAGACAAGAATTCTTTCGCATCCAGTCGGAGTTTGCGGAAATCATCCATCAAGATGTCCTTCGTACCTCGGGGCAGTTCTACCTCAGAAATCAACCGTCCAACAGTGACATCGACACAATCCTACAAATGCAGGCTGACAACTCCCGTTGTTTCATGACTCCCACGATTGACGGCGGCTTCATCCACGCTCCGGTCCCTTGAGTCGAGTCGAAAGCAGTGATGCTGTGTCTAGTTCTGAAACATCGATTGGCTCATGTTGTAATTAAACTTTAATGAACTTGTAGTATGTCTCTTTGGTTTCGAGAGTCGTTCAACTTAGATGTAATCGATGCTATTAATGTCTTGCTTTTCTCTTCCGATCGTTCTGTTGCATGATTATATATTGCTTATGTATTGTCTGTGAATTGGTACTAACGTTTCGTTTGGCTACTGCATAGCGATGCCGTGGTATGTCGTGTACAAGGGTAAGGTTCCCGGAGTCTACGACGACTGGGAGGAGTGTCGGAGACAGGTTCACCGATTTAGCGGTTACAGTTACAAAGGGTACGCCACTAGGGCCGAGGCCGAATCTAGATACGCCCGCTATCTAGCGGGAGAGGGGAGGGAGCGTTGGAGGAACCGGATGAAGACGAGTTTCATCGTGATGATGCTCATCGTGATGACCGCAGCTCTCTTCTATGTGATGGTACTTTAGATGATCGATATCGACTTGTAATGTGAAGACAAACTCACGGTCTCGAGACTTGTAATATAATGTTCTATCTTTGTTCGGTCTTTTCAATTCGGAGACTAATATGATGAATTGTATTCGGAGACTAAAATGATGAATTGTATTCAGAGACTAATCTTCTATTGTATTCGATGAATCTGTTGTTGATGTGTGCTGTCTATATTTTGTCCAATTATACATTTTGTAACCTGTGCAAAAAACAGAAAATAAAAAAATAAAAAAACCTAATGTTCATACTAATGGTGCATCACATCATAGTGCGCCATTAGTATGCCGAAGTTACTAATGGCGCATCCTGTTGTTGTGCGCCATTAGTATGCCAAAGCACCTGGGTATACATGGCCCCCTGGGAGGCATACTAATGGCGCACTGTTGTATATACTAATGGCACATCTGAGGTGCGCCATTAGTATACCAGATACTAATAGCGCACCAGTGGTGCACCATTAGTAAAATATACTAATGGCGTGGCACTAATGGCACACCACTAATGCGCCATTAATGGCCAAATTAGGTGCGCCATTAGTAGGCCTTTTCCTAGTAGTGAAGCATAAAACCCTCATGTGCTTTTGGTGCAAATTTTAAAGTGTGATGTGGATCCTTGATCCAGCACTTGGCTCCAAATACTCTGAAGTAGCTGACATTTGGCTTCTAGCCAGTAAGGAGCTCATAAGATGTCTTCTTCAGAAGCTTGTGAAGATAAACACGATTGATTGTATGGCATGCAGTATCAATGGCTTCAGGCCAGAATTTTCTTGGAGTCTTGTATTCATCTAGCATCGTTCGGGCCATCTCAATGAGTGTTCTGTTCTTGCGTTCGACGATGCCATTCTGCTATGGTGTGTACGGAGCTGAGAATTCATGTGTGATGCCCAATGTATCAAGATATGTATCAAGGCCAGTGTTCTTGAATTCAGTGCCATTGTCACTTCTGATGTGCTTTATCTTGGTGCCATAGTTGCTCATTGCTCGATTTGCGAAGCGTCTGAAGACATCCTGCACTTCAGTCTTGTAGAGGATTATGTGCACCCAAGTATATCTAGAATAATCATCAACAATGACAAAGCCATAGAGACAAGCAGTAGTAGTAAGAGTTGAGTAATGAGTGGGACCGAAAAGATCCATGTGGAGCAGTTCGAAGGGTCGAGTAGTTGTCATGATTGTCTTCAAGGGATGTT
>NC_053028.1:629615976-629710332 GCF_003073215.2 Triticum urartu | reverse complement strand
GATTATCAAGAGGTTCCGGTTCAAAAGTTCTGGATTATCAAAAGTTCCGGCCGGATTATCAAGAGGTTCAAGTTCAAAAGTTCCGGATTATCAAAAGTTCCGGCCGAATTATCAAGAAGTTCCGGTTCCAGAAATTCCGGCTGAAAAAAGTTGCTGCCGGGTTATGTGGAGACCTCAGGCACTAGAAGACACAGAACCAATCAACTCTTCTTTCAAAAGCAAAAGCAGCACTATGCATTATCCAGCGGCAGCATCCGGCAAAAAACACCAGGTGTTATTTTTCCTATGTATTTTATCAGTACATGTTAATTCATCCGACAACAATTACTCTAGTCTGTAATGTTTTTACGCTGGGAAACTATTAAAAAAAGGGGTGGGGGTATACCGCGGATGCATGTTCGGCTGTGCCGCACGGATCCACGGACAGGCCTGTCATGGTCCGGTTTACATCAACGTGTCGGCCGACTCGCCCGTCCGCGCCGCATTACAGTGCCATAGACGACTCGTCCACCCGCCCTCACGACCGGTTCACGCGTCCGCATCGGCTTACAATCAGGAGGAGAATTTGCTCGTCCGCACCGGCTTTTAAATGCCGCTAACGATTCATCTGTCTGCTCCCGCGGCTGATTCGCCCGTGAGGGATTTCAGTTTCACATAGTGATCATCAACTTCATGGCGGATTATTTTTCGGCCTAAACACATCACGTGATGTCCAATTCTAAAATATATTTTATTAGCACTTATTATTTTTCTCAAAGATCAGTTTATTTTTGCCTTGGTCTGCAATATTGTTTATGCAGGACAATTATTCACTGCAAAAGCTATGGCTGTGTCATGGATGTATAACTCGCACCACCATTATAATGTGCTAGTATCTTACCATGCCATCAAGATTGATGAATATATGTGCAAGCCGTCATTCTGCAGACCGGTTTACATTAATATGATGTGGCTAACTCGCCCGTCCACGCCGGTTTACAACGCCGCGGCCGATTCATGTGTCTGTGCCGCCTCTGAATCCACGGTCGTCCTTGTCATCCGTCTCTTGCGGCCTGGTCTACATTAACATACCGGGCCGCACCTGTTTGCATGAGCTGTTTATTGAGTATGAGCAAGTCACATCTTGGATAGCCCGGTTTTCTTTCAACAAAATGAAGGCAAAGTATCATATACTATCAACCGCTGTCTGCACTGAGTGGCTCAATGGGCAGGCGCACAAGTCGCCGCCACTATGGTTTGGTTAAACTTTAAATAGCCAGTTGGAAGGAACCATTGGCCAAGTTGCTGACATGGCTCATATGGGATCATTTATAACCCGCCGCAGTCACCTCAACCTTCTGTGTACTCACATCGTGCTATCAACACCAATGATATACAACTTATGCCGGTTTATATCACGGTCAAATATGGAGAATCTTAAGCCAACTCCTCAAGTCACCTTGAGACTCGGGGGCTACGATGACATGACTCAGCAAATCTTGCCGGTTTCAGCAAATTTAAGAACCCAGGACGATGGAGGGATAACCCGGTCCCGGAGGCTATTGTTATATTGATGAAAATTTAAAGACCGTCAGAAAAATTCCGGCTTAGAAAGTATATAACAGTTACAAAATCCCGGTGTTGTGGGAATGATTCCGACAATAATAAGGTATAGGGTAACGGAGCATGATCTATCGAGATGCATATGGGTGACACGGTGGTTTTAGCGAGTTCGGGCCTCTCACGGTGGAGATAACAACCCTACGTCTCATGCTCCGGAGAGGCTTTGTTTTATCTTAGTGTATATCCGGAGATTACAATGAGAGGAGAACGGATCCCCGTAGTCCTGTGACTAATGGTGAAAAAGAGAAAGAGATGGAAGAAAAAATCCCCTTAGTCTAGTGGTGGGGGTGGCTTATATAGAGTGCGCCACCCCCTCACCTCCTATATTACAAAGTGGGGCATGAATGCCATAATGCCAGCCCACTACCAAGCCCTCACTATGAGAATGATGCCGACTGCTTTGATGCCTGCTGGTCTTCGTATATCCGAGTGAGTCGTACGGTCGAGTGGTGAACTGTCATCGAGTGGATGGTATGCTGCTTTGTCGAGTGGATAGTATGTCTGTATGAAATTTATCTGGACCCACATGTTGTGTGGACCCCATGCTTCATGATATTTCGACCCTTCCTGGGCCTACCTGTTATGTGTATCCCCAACATTAGCCCCCGAATCGATTGTGATTTTGCAGAACAAGTTTGTGAAAGACACAATTTGGTCCGAGTGGTTACGGAAATACTCGGCACATGTCGTCGTGCTTTCAGACAACCAAGGTTTGAACAAAATCTCAATGGATTCCGGCACTGCGCTTCCTGACTGATCGGGGTCAGTGCCCGCGTGGAGCAATTTGGCGACATTGGTTCATCTCTCAGAAGAGGTTAACTCTTGATCAAAGTATGGGTGCATCATTAAATCCGGGCAACATGATTGACGCATGGACTATTCTCTCGGAGAGATGCCATTCTTTATCCCGGGGGAACGTCAATACGAGTCGGTTCTGGATCCAAACGTGTGAGTTTCACGCTTTGAGTCCTAGAAGAAGGCTCAAAACAGGTCCAACAGAGGAGCGTTAAACTCACCTTATAGGATTTTTTTGTAGTTTGACGGGAGTCTTTAGAACTTGTTTGTTTGTTGTTCATCACTCGGACTGGTCAGGCCGTACCGTGTGGAGATTACTCCAGTGGGGGCACACTGAGTGCACCCACTGGGTGTAGTCCCTGAGACCGCCGTCGACTGTAGGCAGTCGACGGGGGTCTGAGAAAACTAAAAATCTTCTTAGCTAGTACCGAACTTGTTCCTCTCCGACTCAGAGGTCGAGTAGTACTTGAGGATCCGGTATTGGTCTAGCTTGTTTCTCCTCGACTCAGAAGTCGAGTAATACTTGAGTGATCTGGAGCTGGTCTTGACCGAGCAAGAATGTTTCTTTCTGAGTTCTCTTCCAGTGGGGGCACGCTGAGTGCACCCACTGGGTGTAGTCCCCGAGCCTCTGTCAGACTAGATGAGTCGGGCAGAGGGTTAAAGTCTCCTGGTAAACCTCCATGCAGTCGACACGGTAAATATCTTTTTGGCTGAAATTGAGTGAATCGGATGCATCTTCGGACGCTTGACATGGTAAATAAGCTCGGCCTGAGCTGAGTCAGTTGGACTGATCTTCGTGCACTCGGCACGGAATAAATTCAACCTGGAACTCGGTCAGGCAGGTGAATCTTCGTGCTCTCGGCACGGTGAATGAACTCGGCTTTGAAACTGCCGACTGTAGAAAAAAGCTGGACACTCCAGGGAGTGGTCCTTCCAGTAGTACTTCTTATATTGACCGTTAGATTTTGCGTCAAAGGGGTATTTGTCCGAGTGGACGTGCTTCCCGACTGATCGGGGTATGTTGACTGCAAGGAAAATTTTGGTGGCACTTGTATGTATGGTCAGAAAGATATTCCTGATGTGATCAATGGGTTGATCGAATGGGCGTAACCCCTGAGGACAACATGGACAACGGCTATGCGTAGCCCCCGAGTGATGTTTGAAAGAGGTAAGCTTGCTACAGAGTGTGATATGAGGTTTGATCATATGAGTAACTTAGTCGTTCCCGTGATGGGGGTGTAGAGGTAAAGACATGTCCAACTGATGGTGACGCGCGAGGTGGACGAGGGGCGATGATGTGTACAACCGAGTGATGATGCGCGGTCGGTCGAGTGGTGAAGACGTGCACAACTGAGTGGCGACGCGTGGAGCGGCCGAGTCATCACTCGGTTGTATGAGGTGGTCGAATGATGAAGACGTGCACAACTGAGTGGCAACGCGCGGGGCGGCCGAGTGGTGAAGATGTGCCCAACCGAGTGGCGATGCGCGGGACGGCCGAGTGAGGATGCACGGGGTGGCCGAGTGAAGGACTACGTGTCCAGCCAAGTGGTGATGCGCGGGGTGGCCGAGTGACGACGCGCGGCGTGGCCAAGTGACGACACGCGGGGCAGCCGAGTGAAAGATTGCGTGTCTAGCCAAGTGGTTGAAATTGTCTTCGAAGGAGTTAGCCGAATGCTTTCGAAGCTAATGTAGTGACGAGGTCGGTGTAGTGTGGTTGCGACGCAACATGACCGGCGTGACAACTGAGTCTGGGTAGAAATGAAGATGGCGCGCAGAGCGTCTAGGTGATTATAAAACTTGTCAAAGTGGCGGATCAGATGCACTTGTTGAAGTGAAGGATTTGACTGGTGATGAAGTACTCGACCACTCAGGAGAGTGTCATTCCAAATGAGATGCAGCCCCCGAGTGCGGCGTAGCCCCCGAGCGTACTACAGTCTTCGACAACAGACACATTGGAATACGAGAAATATAGTTTTGAATGCATGATTTCCAATTCATCAAGTTGGACTCGGGTAAAGATGAGGAGAAGCTTCCGAGTGATGCTTGAAAGAGGTAAACTCACAAAGAAGTGAAGTGTGAAGTTTAATTATAAAAGGGACTTATCTGTCTCATGCCTGACGAGGTCTATATCATTGATATGATGAAGAGGATTCCACAGAGGGGTTGGTCGGATGTGTTTGAAGTCAACAGAGCGACAATGTCAGTGTTGTGGTGTGCTAGAACCGGTACGCCGACCGAGTCTGGGCAGCGATGAAGTTGGCGCATAGGACCGTCGAGTGATTGCATAACTTGTGTAAAAAATGGCACAAGCCAACGAAATAATCTCTCGAGGAAATTTGATGTGTGTTGAAATGATTTGTGTGAATAACACCCATAGACACCCGCTGGGAGTGCAAGGGGCTTGCTGGTTGACCAGCAAGAGTGTGAAAGAGCGAAGGATCCGTTCAAACTTGTCAAAGTGCTGGCTCAAATAAAACAGAAGTGTAGTGTTTCGACTGAGTTGCAGCCCCGGAGGACCGATGCAAACTCCAAATGAAGAACACATGGTGTTCGTGAATGATGTATGCGAAAGAATGGAAGTTGGACTCGGGTGAAAATAAGCAGCCGAGCATAGAGGTACACTTGGTGGCGTGGCCTCCGAGTGAATGTGATGTGTGAATACCAGGATACTTGGGAATGCGGAAATAATAGAATGTAGTCCATGTAGAATAACTTAGCTGTCTGAAGGTGCGCGAGTGGCCGAGTGGTGAAGATGTGTTCAACCGATGGCGATGCGAGGGGCGACCGATTGATGTAGATGTGTCCAACCGAGTGCCGACGCACAGGGCGGTCGAGTGGTGATGAGGTGACCAACCGAGTGGCGACGTGCGGAGCAGCCGAGCGGTGATGAGGTGACCAACCGAGTGGCGACGCGCGGGGCGGCCGAGTGGTGATGAGGTGACCAACCCAAAGACGACGCACGGAGCAGCTGAATGGTTATGAGGTGACCAACCGAGTGGCGACGCGTGGAGTGGCCGAGTGGTGATGAGGTGACCAACCGACGGCGACGCGCGAGGCGGCCGAGTGATGATGAGGTGATCTACCGATGGCGACGCGCGGAGCGGCCGAGTGGTGATGAAGTGACCAATCGATGGCGACGCGCGGGGCGGTCGAGTGGTGATGAGGTGACCAACCGATGGCGACGCAACGAGCAGCCGAATGGTTATGAGGTGACCAACCGAGTGGCGACGTGCGAGGCGGCCGAGTGATGATGAGGTGACCAACCGAGTGGCGACGGGCTGGGCGGCCGAGTGGTGATGAGGTGACCAACCGATGGCGATGCGCCGAGCGGCCAAATGGTCATGAGGTGACCAACCGAGTGACGACGCGCGGCGCGGTCGAGTGGTGATGAGGTGACCAACCGAGTGGCGAGGCGCGGGGCGGTCGAGTGGTGATGAGGTGACCAACCGATAGCGACGCGCGGGGCGGCCAAGTGGTGATGAGGTGACCAACCGATGGCGACACACGGAGCGGCCGAATGGTTATGAGGTGACCAACTGATGGCGACGCGCGGGGCGGCCGAGTGGTGATGAGGTGACCAACCAACGACGACGCGCGAGGCGGCCGAGTGGTGATGAGGTGACCAACCGAGGGGCGACGCACGGGGCGGCCGACTGGTGATGAGGTGACCAACCGAGGGGCGACGCGCGGGGCGGTCGAGTGGTGATGAGGTGACCAATCGAGGGGCGACGCATAGGGCGGCCGAATGGTTATGAGGTGACCAACCGAGTGGCGATACGCGAAGCGGTCGAGTGGTGACGAGGTGACCAACCGAGTGCCGTCGCGTGGGGCGGCCGAGTGGTGATGAGGTGACCAACCGACGGGCGACACACAGGGCGGCCGAATGGTGATGAGGTGACTAAGTGATGGCGACGCGCGGGGCGGCCGAGTGGTGATGAGGGGACCAACCGATGGCAACGCGGGGGGCGGCCAAGTGGTGATGAGGTGATCAACGGAGTGGCGACGCGCAGGGTGGCCGAGTAGTGATGAGGTGACCAACCAAGTGGCGACGCGCTGGGCGACCGAGTGGTGATGAGGTGACCAACCGAGTGGCGACGCGCGGGGCGGCCGAGTGGTTATGAGGTGACCAACCGATGGCAACGCGTGGAGCGGTCGAGTGGTTATGAGGTAACCAACCGATGACGACGTGCAGGCGAACGAGTGGTTATGAGGTGACCAACCGATGGCAAGCTGATGAAGATGTGCCCATCTTAGCGGCGACGCACGGGGCAGTCAAGCAGGCAAGTTGATGAAGACGTGTCCAATTTAATGGCGACGCGCGGGGCGTCCAAACGGACAGGTTGATGAGAGTGAAGTAGCGTGTCCCGTGAAGTAACGATATGCGGGGCATGCGTGTAAAATAGACGTGTTCCATGGAGTAATGTGTGAAATAGACGCGTCCCGCAAAGTGACGATGCGTGGGGCAGCCGAGTGCTATGCACGGGACGAAAGAGTAGTGTATACACGTCCGAGTGGGTGACATCCGACTGACGACAACACGTGGGTGGCCGAGTCACTGCACGTATATTGTCTGGATGCAAAGAGTTAGCCTGCAGGTCAGTAGTTTGAGTGCGAGCTTTATCTGAATAAACATGAACGTTTAGTTATATGTGAATATCAAAAACTTATCTATATGTCGTTGTGTTAGTCGCTCCAAACGAAACGTCTGTCCGAGTGAACTGCTGTTTGGGACCATGACAGACGAGTGACCCTGCAAGTTAGTACCATGTATAGCCACGTATATTGTTTCCTGGATCAGAACGCCCCTGCCAGCTAGCAAGCTAGAAAGTACATCCACGAAATTAATGGCGGGCCGTTGCACATGCATGCATGCACCAATTACTGGCGCGGGAGTAGCGGAGTTTTTGGCTGTAGTAATTAGGAAACTGACGCTGGAAATACTCACCTGATGAGCCATTTAATGAGGCAATTACCTTAGCGAAACGGTCAGCCCACATTCCTCCGTTTCCTTTTTCTGTATGACGAGGAGGAGGCCCGATGCCGGTGGGCTGCGCTTGCATGCGGCTAACGCACCATACGGACGAGCGGGACGAGTGATTGACAGGGTTGGTCCCCTGCTCCCGAACAACGAGTGCAGCTACGGAACTCGGAAACACCGCCAGAGGTGCCGATCCGGTGCGTCGATCCGGCGCGGATGGACGCACCAGAGGCCTGGGGGTCGTGGAGCAGCCGAGCGCCCGCGTCACCGGAGTGACTGCTGAACGCTTGCGGTCGCCGCAGCCGGCGGACGGTTGGGTTGAGCTCAACGAAGAAGAGGAAGTGGGAGGTGTGCTGGTGGCCGCCCCGGTTGGTCCGGTCGAGCGGGCGATTCGTCCCACCCTCAGTGTCTTTTGTGGCGTCGAGGTCGTCGCCCGTGGAGTCGAGGTAGTGGGGCAGGTCGTCGGCATCCATGAAGGCGGCATCGCCGGAGTGCTCGGCGAAGAGGAGCCGCACACTGCCCGGTGGCCGCGCGTCTGTCCAGTGGTACCGGCCTTCGAAGATGAGGCCCGCACTTGATCGACGCGTTTGTGAACGGTCGTGTACACTCGCAGTGTCGGGTGGAGATGTATCTTCTCCTCCCTTTTTGCGGTGCCTCAGTTGTTCGTATGAACTGCATGAACAGGACATTAGATGAATGAAAAACCATGTGCATCATGGCTCGATAGACGCCATGCCCCAAGGTGGGCGCCAACTGTCATGGGAACGATTTCGACAATAAAAAGGTATAGGGCAACGGAGCATGATCTATCGAGATGCATATGAGTGACACGGTGGTTTTAGCGAGTTCGGGCCTCTCACGGTGGAGATAACAACCCTACGTCTCGTGCTCTGGAGAGGCTTTGTTTTATCTTAGTGTATATCCGGAGATTACAATGAGAGGAGAATGGATCCCCATAGTCCTGAGACTAATGATGAAAAAGAGAAAGAGATGGAAGAAAAAAGCCCCTTAGTCTAGTGGTGGGGGTGGCTTATATAGAATGCGCCACCCCCTCACCTCCCATATTACAAAGTGGGGCGTGAATGCCATAATGTCAGCCCACTACCAAGCCCTCACTATGAGAATGATGCCAACTGCTTTGATGCCTCCTGGTCTTCGTATATCTGAGTGAGTCGTACGGTTGAGTGGTGAACTGTCATCCGAGTGGATGGTATGCTTCTTGGTCGAGTAGATAGTATATCTGTATGAAATTTATCTGGATCCACATGTTGTGTGGACCCCATGCTTCATGATATTTTGACCCTTCGTGGGCCTACCTGTTATGTGTATCGCCAACACCCAGCTCAATGAAGAAGTTCCGGGTCATCAGAAAGGATTCCGGTTTAGAATCCGGTTCAAGCGAAATCTGTTCTCCCACAAAGCTCTGAAGCTCTCAAATCTGATTTAAAAATGTCCGGTTCAAAAAGGAATTAACTTCTCGCAAGTTGAGTTTAAAGGTCGTCAGAAATTTCTGGTTGAAAATGAAGATTCCGGTTTAAAATCTGGTTTAAGGGAAAGATGTCTCCCACAAAGCTTTGAAACTCTCAATATCCGGTTCAAAATCCCGGTTCAATAAGAATTTATCTTTTGCAAAAAGTTAAAGGTTACCGAAGAGGACCTATTGCCATGATGCGCGGTTCAAATATGAGTATCCTGCCTTATTGGCTTATCATATTATTGATTACATGGGGGCTTCTGTTCATAAAGCGGTTTCCGGTTTACCCCTTGATTCAGCTTATACAGCCTTATATAAAAATCACTTGGGGGCTTGGTCGTACTCAAACCATCGCTACACCTCTTGATTGGCGCAAGGCCACCAGAAAAATCACTTGAGGGCTTGGTCGTATTCGAACCATAGCTACACCTCTTGATCAGCTCAAAGCCAAAAGGAAAATTACTTAGGGGCCAAAGATAGTGTTTCAAAGAACAACTCAAATATGGGCACCCACTGAGCATAGCTCAAAATATTGCTTGGGGATTCTTTGCTTCGCAATGAACAAAGAATCTACACTTGTAATAGGCTATCAAGCCACGGCTTGGAAGCCTGGTGTATACACCTAAAACCCCGGGTTAACCTGCCTTTTTAAATAAGCCACTCCGTCCAGGTAAACCTGGTATGACCCGTCGAACTTTTGACAAGTCAATCTCATAGACCCTGAACTTGTCGAAGTTAAAACAACGATTGGTTAAAGATTGAGGTCCATCTTAAAAGGCTTTGTAAAATGGTTTAACTCAATGGCCTAGCAGCCCATGAAAAACCTCGATTTTGGGCCTGGCAGCCCATGAAAAGTCTCGACTACAAGTTTTCATATGCTTTTATTTGCCAAGTTTCTTCTCCTTTGATGAGATATATAATGGTTTTGATAAACCGACGTTCATTAACCCGGCTCAGCTTTCAACTACAAGTTGTTAGTACATAATCAATTATAATCCGGTGCTTATTGACCCGGTCTGGTTTCGACTACAAGTCACCAGTATTATATATGGATAATCTGGTGTTTATTACAACCCGGTACGGTTTTATCATAAACCGGCAAAATATGGAAGGAGGTATCAGTACTCAAAGATTTGGGTTATCACCCTTACTACAAAAAGTTGGTAAACCAACGATGTGATTCAATGTCACAGGTATGATATATTTCATATTTGATTATTTTTAAGTGCAGCCTTGGTTATAAACCCGGGTTATATGTTGGGCATTATGACCCGTCCGGCAGTAAACCGCCAGGACACTTTAAAATTGTTATATGCAGAAACAGGTTGAATAAAGCATGATTATAAATCACCAGCATTTATTAACCCGGCCTGCCTTTCGACTATAAGTCGCCAGTATGATGATAAATTATCCAGTGTTTATTAACCCAGACTAGTTTGGGATTATAACTTGCCAGTATATATTTGGATTGCGCCATCATAAATCATTTGATTATATTATTCAAATCTTCAAATAGCCAGCATGGCTGGGATTTTATTATGGTTATCAGTAACCAGTATTATGATTAAGGTTTTCAAAGTCGCTTTAGCGCAATGGCTGTTATATTATCAATGGATATAATTTATTCTACAATTGAAGGAATAGTCCCAAGTCACTGCAGGTTTACGACCCGGCACTTGGGGTCTACATTATTTATGTTGAGATTATATCAAATATGCAAGTCTCATGTCGCTGCAAGCATGCACCATGACACTTGGGGGCTAATGCAAAGTCATTTTTTGGCCTTATTGAAGAACCAACTCATCACATCATAATGAGCCGGCCCTTGGGGGCTACCAATTGCTCCTATCAATGATTCGAGGTACACAAGTCTTAATCTACTATATTTAAGGGTCCACTACTCAGTTGGTAAAACACAAAGCTCTTAACCTTGTGGACGTGGTTTCAAGACCCATGGTGGAGTTATATCATATGATGTTATTTTCAATGAAGCATGATTATATTTATAAAGTCCTTGCTCATTATTGCATAATGACCCGACCCTTGGGGGCTACACTGGTTGAAGTTTTTTGAGCATTAGGCAATTACAAGTCCTAGGTTGCTGCAAGCATGACAACCCGGCACTTGGGGGCTACATAATATGGAGTATTCAGTTTTTACTAAGTGATTGGGATGAACAACATGGAATTCTTAAGTGGTAGTATTTATATTGAAGCAAGTCTTAAGCCATCACTTTGTTCTGTTCAAGACTTGGGGGCTACAGATAATATGAATATAAGGGAGAAAAATCTTCAAATTCTCAGTTTTGAATAAACCAGATTGACCCGGTGTCATCAATAATCATTAACCAGCGCCATCAATAATCATGAACCGGAGTTGGCAACAATCATGACCCGGAATTATTAGTTTTTATAACCCAGCAATTTTGGCAATGATAAACCGGCAAGTTCTACATTTTCAAACCAGCTGAATATCAGTTGAATATTTAAGACCAATATTTTTGTCAAATCAGAGCTTTGAAGGCCGATTCAAATGGATTCTTTATTTACAATATTTATTCTACAAGCAAATTGATTATGAAGCTGGTCTATTGACCCGGATTTTCTAGAAGGAGGAAATGACAAGGACTTAAGGATGATCAGGTGCCGGTTTACAAGAATTCTTAACCCGGAGCACAACCTGTCAAATTTGTTCTTGTGTTTATTTTGCAGCATAAGTTTATCATGGATAAATCCAAGCTAAACTTGGGGGCTAATGTCGGGATATACCCCGCGGCATAACCCGGCCGGAAGTATAACCCGGCCGGACTTGGCGATTCACTAGCGACCCGCCCTGACCTGGCGGTTTACAAGCAACCCGCCGGAACATTATGACACACTGGTGATCCGGCGGACGGGTCAGACGGATGATAAGGCCCAAGGTCCAGAAGGCCAGTTCATGTTAATGGTGGGCCGGTTTATGAGGAAAGCACAAGGAATATTCCCTTACAAAGGAAGCAAGACTAGGACTCCACTTGTAATAGAGTAATCCTAATCCAACTAGGACTAGTCATGTAAACCGCCCCTTCAACATATATAAGGAGGGGCAGGGCTCCCCAAAGAAGGAAAAAAAGAAGATAATAGCCAAGGCTGGACACAACTAGAGGAGAATCGGTTTACCGGTGACTCCCTCATGAGCATAATGAGACCTAGCCACAAACAGCAAGGTAGGGCTATTCCGGATGATGTTTCCCGGGGCCCGAAGTTGTCTAAATCCTTGTCTTGTGTGATGATCCGCCTCGCGTCTCTTGTCCCGATCAACCCCTCTCAAGTTATCACATAGATGCGCTGGCCTCGCGACTAAGTCCTGACACTAAAGACATCTGTCGTGACAGAATCACGACATGCGCCATGCACCGCCTAGGACAGTTTTTGAACAACGAGCCGCCTGTCAGCCCTTGCTGCCTACAATCAGGTCCTACAGCCTACACATGGGAATCACTGCATGTCTGCTGGTGCAAATGGTCTGTGACGGCGACTGTCGTGCGAATCTCAGCAGGCCTCAACGGGTGCGATAAGAGGAAGTCGGGACTCCCGGGTGCTATGGCACCTTTTCGATGGTATATTTTAAACAAGACCCGTAGAAAACTGATCTATGTACCATAATGAGTTCTTGTGCGCATCAATATTGATCTATAGAAAACTTGATGGAGCTTGGTACATAGTTTTTTACAGTTTCGTAAGGTCTCGCCATGTTTTAGATTCGAATTTTAAAACTTGTCAAAATATATTTAACAGTGATCTTATTTGAAAGTTCTCTTAAGGAACACAAATATGCAAATGCATCGTAAATCAAACTAATGGTTCAAAAGATAAAATAAATTTAAATTCTAGAATCATATCATCTAAAAAAGCATGAGTGACTTTAGTGCTGCTGCCTGCTGGTCTTTACTTCGGGGGTGAGACGAGAGATATTGCAGCTAACTATAGGAAAAAGTTGTCTGTACACGGAGAAAAAGTGACTAATTGACAAGGTCATAAATTATGGTTTACTAAGCGGTACAATGACTCAACGAGAACATGCATGCATGGATCCGAATCTCGGAAAGAGTGAGTGGCTGATACATGCACGGTATATACCATGCACGGGAGAATGCCTTTTCTCCTAGTTTGGTGACAATAGATCACACCAGTTGAAGGAGCTCGCAATGGATCTGGTAGAGACCACAGATGTGTTGGTCGCATGAGGAATGAAACGAGTTCCACGTATTTTCCGGATGCAGCTCATTCCAAGTGAATTTGTGCCTATGTTTCATCAACATCTCCGCGTACAGAGCAAGAGACAACCTACTGCAGGTCTGGACGAAAAAAATGACCAAGCGCAGAAAGATATTACTACTTGTAATTAAACATGTGAACTGCGCAACCTCTATGGTGCTATAGCAAGCGATTTTAGAAGAGGTAGACTAGAACTGTTACTTCACAATGTGAAATAGTGAGGGTAGCCTCGAGCTATTCATATATATACATATGGAGCATGTAGGGTAGTTGAGAAGAATGATGTTGTGGTTGGTAGATAAAACTATTTATGTCAATTTACCAAGTGCTATATATATATATATATATATATATATATATATATATATATAGAGAGAGAGAGAGAGAGAGAGAGAGAGAGAGAGAAACACATGGGGCGAATTGTCACTTTTGAACCAATGAAGATAGATAGTACGTTTCACCGCCCACCCTGTCACCCATCCACCCAGAGAGAGAGAGAGAGAGGAGCTTTCTTGGTCAGCTATTTTCGTTCCAATTTTTTTATGGAAATGAAAAAAAAATCATCTTCGACCTTATGCATTCAAAACAGGTGTGAACCCAAATGACCAGTCAATTACATGAAATCGATGTAACACCGCACCAAGTGTGCAACAGACCATCACCAAGCCTAGAAGAGAAGGCATAAGGGGAGGAGTACCACATTACATCATCCTAGCTAATTAGGACATTCCTATCTACTTCTCTTCGGGCATGAGAACTCCATAGCTTGAACAGTCCAGAAACCTCAGCAAAATTATGTGTGAGATGCTATTGATCGTTGTCGAAGACTTGGGCGTTATGAGCAGTCCAAAGTGCCACTGCGCATGCCGCAAAGAAAACATTTCATAGCCTTCCATAGGTATCCATTGGCGTGGTTGAGCATAATAAATATTGAAGCTTCGGCGAGGTATGAGCAAAGTATCGTACGCCGGCCTTATCCCGTACAGCGTCTGCTAGTTTGCATTGAAGGATAATGGCACATATAGTCTATGTAGCCGGGAAAAGATCGCACCCATTATGATGCACAATCGTTCTCCATTGCTTCCTAACCATATCATCTATTGTATGTATTCAGACTGCCTCTAAGTGCAACCCATAGAAAAATTCGATGCTTTGTTGGGGATGATCTTGTCCCAAATGTAAGGAGCCAAGGGACAATTTACCCCTTGAAAAGTAAGCAGATTGTAGAAATATGCGGTTGATAGCTTCTCGTTTGAAATAGTTTGCCTTCTGATATCTCCTTTCGTACAATCTGGTTGAAAATTGTTTAAGAGACTGTGCAGCGTCTCAAACTCATGGTTAGCAGTGGTAGATATGTTGGGATGCAATTGTATCACCCATTGGCAATCCCTGAACTATGAGGCAACAGTGCAGAACTAGGATGATGGTTGTGTCGCATGTTCACATGGAGGGAACATGATCGCTTACGATGGTATGAGTTCCCCAAGCTCGTCCGAGACGTTGGGCAGCATGCCACCAGTGGAGGTGTTATCGCTCTGTCGGTTTAGAAAGATTCAGTTGTTAGTCGATATTGCAGTGCTTCGGTTAGGATCTTCGTATACTTTGGTACTTGCGTGCAAACAGTTTTGAAAGTTGACTAAGATAATTGTAGGATATGAGGGGTTCATGTGCTCCTAGTGTTCTTCACTATCGTAAAGTAACTTGGCATCACTATAACTAACACCGAGATGATTCGGAAACTTCGCATGCTTTGAGGAGCCCAAATTTAACATACTAACTTTGAAGCAGTAATGATAAAAGAGAAAGAGAAAGTGAAATGGAAAATCTAACCTTACTATATATGAGTATAGTGTTTGTCGATAAATGAACTTTACAAGGTAAGGGCTAGTTTGAATTGCAAGAATATGAAAATGAAGGAATAAAAGAAAATGCTCAATTGTGATGTCACGTACCAGGAAATTTTACAAGATTATTAAAACATGGGAATCTTACATTGTGTGCCTTTGGATGGTGGACATGAAAGAAACACTTGAACTTTAGGAGATTGTGTGGTATAGAGAGATAGAGTGAAGGAGCATTAGACTTCTCAAAAGAGGTTTGATCTCATGTTAGAATTCATATGGAATGCGGGCTTTGTAATGGATTTCATAGGAATTTGGTAACCCGCCTAATCATATGATCCAAAGGGCTTCCATACAAACATTTCCGACGCCCAAAAACGCACGCCCAAAAGAACACGCAGTATAAATTGTGAAGGACGCGTAATCCGGCGCCTCAAATTTACAGCTTTTGATAGTGTTTTTCAGCGCGCGCCCAACCCTTTTTTGCTCGCGCACTGTTTTACAGCTTCTGCTGGAGCTGTCCGGCGCCTAAAAAACCCGGATTTTAGCATGCGGCCCAGTTTTTGGGCGCCTGTTGAAGATGCTCTAAGAGCATCTCTAGTATAGATCCATTAAAAGCCAACCCTTTAAAACACGTTTAAAGGGCCCTTTAGACCGTTTTTACGGTGCGAAACTGGGCCGAAAAAAACAGATACCGTATTACGAAATGTATCTGGAACGATACATCAAGCAATCGTTCCACTCCAGCCGCGCCACGCCTCGGCGATGCCCGCCCCGGCCGCCACCCACCCCCGGCCATGCACGCCCTGGCCCGGCCAGGCCCGCCCACGTCGCGCTTCGCCCCGGCCATGCCCACCCCGGCCACGCCCGCCCCTGTCGAGCCTCCTACACCCTAGCCACGCCTATCACTACAAGAAATATGTTAATACGTGACGGATCAAGTCCGTCACAGATCAATGGAAAACTGTCATGGGTGCCCATCCTTGACGGATCCAAAATCCGTCATGTATATCGCGTCATAATTTTATATGTCACCTTCCATGACGGCTCTTGGCCGTCATGGATCTGCCCCAAGCCCGCCTGATACGTCTTCAACGTATCTATAATTTTTGATTGCTCCATGCTATATTATCTACTGTTTTGGACTATAGTGGGCTTTATTTTCCATTTTTATATTATTTTTGGGACTAACCTATTAACCGGAGACCCAGCCCAGAATTGTTGTTTCTTGCCTATTTCAGTGTTTCGAAGAAACGGAATATCAAATGGAGTCCAAACGGAATAAAATCTTCGGGAACGTGATTTTCTCACCGAACGTGATCCAGGAGACTTGGACCCTGGCGGTCACGAGGGTGGGGGGCGCCCCCCCCCTAGGGCGCGCCCCTGCCTCGTGGGCCCCTCGTTGCTCCTCCGGCGTACTTCTTCCTCCTATATATATACACACGTACCCCCAAACGATCATAAGAGGAGCCAAAAACCTAATTCCACCGCCGCAACTTTCTGTATCCACGAGATCCCATCTTGGGGCCTGTTCCGGAGCACCGCCAGAAGAGGGCCGTCATCACGGAGGGCTTCTACATCATCCTAGCCTCTCCGATAAAGTGTGAGTAGTTTACCTCAGACCTTCGGGTCCATAGTTAGTAGCTAGATGGCTTTTTCTCTCTCTTTGAATCTCAATACAAAGTTCTCCCCCTCTCTTGTGGAGATCTATTCGATGTAATCTTCTTTTTGCGGTGTGTTTGTTGAGACCGATGAATTGTGGGTTTATGATCAAATCTATCTATGAATAATATTTGAATCTTCTCTGAATTATTTTATGTATGATTGGTTATCTTTGCAAGTCTCTTCGAATTATCCGTTTGGTTTGGCCAACTAGATTGGTAGTTCTTGCCATGGGAGAAGTGCTTAGCTTTGGGTTCGATCTTGCGGTGTCCTTACCCAGTGACAGAAGGGGTAGCAAGGCACGTATTGCATCGTTGCCATCGAGGATAACAAGATGGGGTTTATTTCATATTGCATGAATTTATCTCTCTACATCATGTCATCTAGCTTAAGGCGTTACTTTGTTTTTAACTTAACACTCTAGATGCATGCTGGATAGCGGTCGATGAGTGGAGTAATAGTAGTAGATGCAGAATCGTTTCGATCTACTTGTCACGGACGTGATGCCTATATACATGATCATGCCTAGATATTATCATAACTATGCTCAATTATGTCAATTGCTCAACAGTAATTTGTTCACCCACCGTAGAATACTTATGCTCTTGAGAGAAGCCACTAGTGAAACCTATGCCCCCCGGGTCTATTCTCATCATATCAATTTCCATCACTTTAATCTTGATTTGCTTTTTTACTTTGCTTTTACTTTTTACTTTGCATCTTTATGCCAAAAATATTATATCTATCAGATCTCACTCTCGTAAGTGACCGTGAAGGGATTGACAACCCATAATCGCATTGGTTGCGAGTAGCTATCGCTTTGTGCAGGTACGAGGGACTTGAGCATGGCCTCCTACTGGATTGATACCTTGGTTCTCAAAAACTGAGGGAAATACTTACACTACTCCGCTGCATCATCCCTTCCTCCTCGGGGAAAACCAACGCAAGCTCAAGACGTAGCAAGAAGGATTTCTGGCGCCGTTGCCGGGGAGTCTACGCAAAAAGTCAACATACCAAGTACCCATCACAATCCCTATCTCTCGCATTACATTATTTGCCATTAGCCTCTCGTTTTCCTCTCCCCCCAATTCACCATTGTCGTTTTATTCGCCCTCTCTCTCTCTCTCTATCCTCCCTCTCTATTTGCCTCTTTTTGCTCGCTTGCCTTTTTGTTTGCTCATGTGTTACACTACAGGAATCAGCTATTTTGCCGTCTGCCACGGCGGACGGCAAAGGCATGAACGCCGACGGCAAAGGCCTTTTCCGTCAGCCGCGGACGGCAAAAGGCTCTGACAAAGTAGGCTACGGTAAACAGCTACTTTGCCGTCTGCTTCCTGGCGGCTGACGGCAAAGGCCCTTTGCCGTCTGCGGCGGACGGCAAAGAGAGCGGACGGCAATAATTGCGTTGTCAGTCCGTTAAGTGGCTAACGGCAGGCCTTTGTCGTCCGCCGCTGACGGCAAAATTTCTAGTGTCTTTGCCGTCCGCCGTATGATGTCATCTACACGTCACTACATGGCAGGTTCTTTGCCGTCTGCCACTGATGGCAAAGTGCAGGTTCTTTGCTGTCTGCCACTGATGGCAAAGTCTTTGCCGTCTGCCACTGTAGGCAAACTGACCAAATGGGTCAGCTCCCAGGAAGCACAACTGGATGCCACGTGTCTTCTTTGCCGTCCGCGGCAGACGGCAAAGAGCCCGTTGCCGTCGGTGGCAGACGGCAAAGAGCCTGCATATTGGCTCTTTTATCTGTTTTTTATTAAATCCAACAATTTTCATCACAAATATATATGACATATATAGATATATTTCAAAAGGCCATTACAGAGCAAACATATAAGATATCCAACACATAACTTCATCATCCAACCATATATATTACATGCATAGTTCCATCATACATAACAAGTTCAACATAGAGGCATCCAACCATATATATTACAATAGTTTCATCCAATGATACATGCATAGTTCAACGATACAAAAGAAACAGAGAAAGGGATAAGGAGCACTCCATCTATGCAAGCTTTCGTCAAGTGAATGAAATCTGCAAAATGAAAAATAAGAAAGTTAGAACAAGAAGAGTAGAACAAGAAGAAGAGTAGAACAAGAAGAAGACTAGAACAAGAAGAGTAGAACAAGAAGAAGACTAGAACAAGAAGAGTATGTCATTTATGAGCTAACTTACGTGAAATGGATCATATATGAGCTAACTAAGTTGAAATGGGTCGTTTATGAGCTAGCTAAGGTGAAATGGATCATTTATGAGCTAACTTAGTTGAAATGGGTCGTTTATGAGCTAACTAAGGTGAAATGGATCGTTTTTTTAGCTAACTTAGGTGAAATGGATCATTTATGAGCTAACTTAGTTGAAATGGATCGTTTTTGAGCTAACTTAGGTGAAATGGATCATTTATGAGCTAATTTAGTTGAAATGGATCTTTTTGAGCTAACTTAGGTGAAATGGATCATTTAAGAGCTAATTTAGGTGAAATGGATCGTTTTTTAGCTAACTTGGTGAAATGGATCGTTTATGAGCTAAATTAGTTGAAATGGATCGTTTATGAGATAACCTAGGTAAGATGGGTCATTTTGGAGTTAACCTAGGTGAAATGGGTCATTTTAAAGCTAACGTAGGTAAAATGGATCATTTAGGGGCTAATCTAGGTAAAATGGGTCATTTTTTAGCTAACTTGGATGAACTGGATCATTTATAAGCTAACCTAGGTAAAATGGGTCATTTTAGAGCTAACTTAGGTAAAATGGATCGTCTATGAGCTAACTAAGCTAATTATGCAATTTTTGACATAAGTAAGCTAAGTACAGATCATTTTAGAGCTAACTTAGGTAAAATGGATGGTTTTGGAGGTCAGTAAGCTTATTAAGTCATTTTGGAGGAGAAGAAGCTAAGTCTAGGTCATTATGGTAAGCATTGGAGGAAATAAAGCTAAGTCTAGGTCTTTATGCATGTGTTAAGCAAAACACTAGATAAACTTACCAAGATCCAGGAGGTGTAGGAGCGGGGTGGCTCGTGTCGGTAGCTGGAGAAGGATCGTGTGATGCTTGTCTGGAGTTACGTTGCACCAAAGATCATTTCCGATGTCTTGTTAGCATGATGACACTCAAATGTTAAGACTAGCAAGTAATGTCCATTCAAATAAAACTCACCGTGGTCCCAGGAGCAATCACTGGCATCGGCGGAGCGGTCTGACCTGTCTTCTCGCACACAGACTGCACATTTGGTTTTGATGACTCAGTCATACTAGTTAGTAATGAGACAAACACTACATGAATGTTTTGGCTAATCTGCAGAAGAAACTTACCACAAGGAGCTCGTACATGGCCCTTGCCTGCATGTCATTCCGTGCCCTCTCCTCCTCCATCATCTTTGTCGTCCTCTCCTCCAACTCCCGCTGCCTCTCCGCCGCCTCCGCCAGAAGTTTCTCCGTTCTATCTCTCTCACTCTGTATAGCAGCCTGCAACACCACTCACATGACCATTTGTAATCATTGATGGAAGCGCACACAATGTAATGGAGAAAGATAACTGAGTACGTATCACTAACCTTGATGGCGAGTTGCACTGGCCGTTCACGAGGCCTTATCTCAGGAGCGGAGCTCGACTGGCGCGCCTTGATCTCCGGGAGAGTGCTAGGACAACGGATAAGTCCATCTCCAATGGCTATGGAGCCATGGGACCTCCCGCCACCAGATATCATCACCAGCTCTGGATCAATGGGACCCTGGCTCGGGTTAAAGTCCTCCCCTTTCCTCGCCTTCCCCTCATCTCTATATCTCACGAGCTTGTTGTGGGAGGAGATGTTGGTGAAGTTGTTTGCATCATCGAGGTCAGACTGAGAGAAAGCCTTGACTTTCTTGAAAGAGGCAGTGTGGGCCATGGCATACAGGTCGTACACCTCTGGCACCTTATCCGCCTTATTGTAGCATGTCTGAAAGAGAGAAACAATGAAAATTAGTAATTAAAGGGCTCAAGCTAGCATGATGAATGAATTGCATGAATCATGAAGCAAACCACATACCCAGTTGCGCCCGAACTGATATAAGTTGGAGCTGCCTTGATGGTGTGGCACACCTTCCATTTGGGCACATTTGTCCTTGGCCTCGTTGTGGAGGGCTAGCCATTGTTTTGAGCACCACTCATCGACCAACACCTCCCAACAATCCATCCGATCCACACACCATCTCGGAGGCGCCTAAGTTAGCAAATAGAAACTTGAGCGCTACGGCTAAGAATTACTAAATGAAGGAACTTAAGTAGAGAAGGCCTTAAGAATTACCTTCATGTACTGCTCCTTACTCAGGAACTTATCGCGGCACGCCGGCTTGGTCTTCTTGATACCACGCAAGGCGTAGTAGTCTCGAACAGCCTGCACCCGAGCCTTGTGCCGTAAGTTCTGGAGTAGCGCTTGCAGACGTTCTCGATAACATGTGCCGCGTCCTCCTTGTATCCCTCCTCACACCTGTAGAATGTCTGCAATCAAATGAGACAATATTGATTAGTACAATTAATAACTAGCTAGTTGAAGATTTTTAAATGTGTAAAGGAGAAATTACCCGGAACTTTCTGATCACCATGTCTGCCCTCGTGTCGCACACGACACCGTCGATAATCTCATCCGGCGGGGCCGGGGCAGCCACGTAGTGCTCCCAGCTCAATCCAAGCTCTGGAAGCCGACCCTCACCAGGCAACGTGACAAACCCCGGGAAGTTTTGCCGGCAAGGAACTCCAAGGACGGAGTTGGGCCGGCGGACACTATGATGGTGGTCCCAACCCCTGCAGCATGACAAGGCCAACGCATTAGTTATTTGAAGAAACGTCAATGCAGAAGGTACAAAAATATTAAATGCACTTACGTACCTCTCCCCATCAGGGAAAATCAACCACCTCTGCTCGCGGGTCACCGGCACGGACGGGAGCCGTGTAGCACCACGCTGGTAGACGTTGCCCCCCTCCTCCCCCTCCTCATCAGTCGGCTCCCCGCCATCATCAGCATGGCCACTCGGCTCCCCGCCATGCTCAGGCTGACCCGACCAGGTACCCCATCCAGACGTGTGCTCCTCCGGGGTCTCGTGGGCCCAAGTCTCGTGGGCCGAAGGCCCGTCGACCCGAGGCTCGTGGGCCGAAGACTCGTGGACCGGAGGCTCGTGGACCGGAGTCCGTGCAGCCTCCTCCTCAGACGAGTCCACCCTAGCAGTCACGTGCTCGGGTGAAACAGCTGGGGGCGGTGGCGAGGAAGGCGCCGTAAGAGTCACCCTACCTCCTCTCCCGCGACCACGTGCTCCACCTCCTCTCTTCTTCTTACCTCGTCCCCTGCTGGGCACCGCGGTCGACGAAGAAGGGCACGGCAGTGTCGCCATACTGTCCAGCAACGCTCGGCGGAGAGGTGCGTGTGGAATGGAAGACCTCGCACCATGCGCCGACGAAGAAGGGGCCTCGGCGCGCTCCCGACCAGCGCCCACCATCTTTCAACACCTGCCATGACAAAGAATAAACGAAATTAGCACAACATAAAAAAAGTACCGACATGAATAATAATATGTATATCACTTAAGTGTATCATCATCAAGTACAACATAAAAAATTGAATACCTGACACTACTAATAATCTCGATCAGTATCATCAATAAATGCATAATCATCATCATCACTATAATCAATGATGGGCTCATAGGGTTCATTGGCATCAACATGTGCAAGGCCACCTTGACGTAATCGGTCAAGCATTGACAGGTCATCCGTAGCAGTAACCTCTTCTTGTTCTGGCTCTTCTTGTTCCTCCTCTGGGGTGATATCGGATTCATTGTCGCTGTCTACTTCAATGTTTTGGGGTGAAGTATAGCGGTTCTTGAAACGCTTTTTGGAAAGACGTGTCTCTTGGAAGAATTCTCCTTCATATGTGTCTGGGTTAATGTGAGGTTCATAATCCTCTTCCTTTGGGAGAGAAAGTCTAGCACGTGGCGGCACTTCATAAACGACATCCCAACCTTTCAGATTTGGATTAGTTTGGCAGGCCCACAGTAGATAGAATACTTGGGTCGCCTGTTGAGCCATAATATAGACATCAGGAACATCTAAATGAGTGCTTTGGTTGATTTCAACTAGCCCTATATGTTCATGAGTCCTTCTAGTCTCCTTCGGCTGAAACCAATAACATTTGAAGACTACGACATTCGGTGGGTTTTCACCATAGAACAGAAGTTCATAAATTGCTTCAACTCTCCCATAATACTCGGTACCTCCTTCGCCGATAGCAGATACACAACAATTTGTAGACTTTCGGTCGGCCATAGATAGCTCTTTGCCATAGGTACGAAAGCGATACCCGTTGATGTCGTACTTGTCAAATGAACGGACATTATAGTCAAAACCATTAGCGACTTGTCTCAATTCGGCGTCCATAGACTCTGAATTAGCCTACAAGTTTAATATGAAAGGATTGTTGCATTATGCACAAATTAGCGAATGAAATGAAATTGTCTAATAGAAATTACCGTTTGTTTGAACCAAGAGATGAAACCGGGATAGCCACCTCCTTGCTTTGCGAGAAGCTCATACTCTTCGACGGAATCCTTTTGGATCTCCGCTCCATACGAGAATATGGCGACGTATCAACTGTATGACATATCCAGGAATAAGAGTAGTTCAAAGGAAATAGAAGTTGCGAAACAATGTACCGAGAACTTACTCGATGTACGGCCGCACTTCTATCAGGTTGTTGAAGATATACAACGAAATGGTCCGCCATTCTTCGTTATCCAAAGATACTGGATGTGAAACACTAGCTGGTGCGAGATTCCCTTTGAATAGGCTGAGGTTGGATCCACCCTTTTTAGGCTCGTCAGCATTGTACCGAGGCTTCGGATTATGCAAATGACGATTTTTGGCTTCGTAGTGCGCTGTCACGAAGTTTGCCGCCTCCTCTGTGATGAATGCCTCAGCCATCGATGCTTCAATTCTACGTTTATTTTTACATTTTTCTCGAAGCGTCTTCTGCATCCTCTCAGTTGGGTAGCACCAACGATTTTGCACGGGCCCCCCCAATCTTGCCTCGGTCGGGAGATGCAAAATCAAATGCTGCATTGGATTAAAGAAACCCGGTGGAAAGATCTTCTCTAACTTGCAGATCAACTCCGGCGCCAACTCTTCCATTTCTTCTAGCACGCCAGGCGATAGTTCTTTCGCACAAAGAACACGGAAGAAATAGCTGAGTTCTGGCAGTACTAGCCATTCATCCTCAGGGATGAAGCCACGCAACATCACCGGCATTACCCGCTCAATCCATATGTGCCAATCATGACTCTTGAGACCAAATATCTTCAGTTTATCAAGATTCGCTCCCCTCTTTAGATTCGCTGCATACCCATCGGGGAACATCAACTGCTGTTGCACCCACAAGAGAATTTCCCTCATAGCTGGCCTTCCAAGATTGAACCATGCCTTTGGCTTCGTCCAGTTCTGCTTTCCTTTTGGTTCTTTCATGTTTTGTAACGGCCTATCACATAGCGCCTCCAGATCGACTCTAGCCTTAGTATTATCCTTTGACTTCCCATCTATGCCGAACAATGTACCAAAAAGTGCCTCGGCGATATTCTTCTCAGTGTGCATCACGTCGATGTTGTGTGGGCAAAGGAGGTCTTTGAAGTAAGGTAGATCCCATAAGCATGTTTTGTGAGTCCACGTGTGCTTAGTATTATACCCCTTGGAGTACCCTGGACGTTGTGGATCTGGCTCGAGAGCGTTTAACTGATCCAGGGTCTGTTGGCCTGTCAATGCAGGTGGTGCAGAGTTTTTGACAACTCTACCCCTGATGAAGTTCTTCTTGTCCTTCCTGAACTTATGGCGAGGATCCAGGAACTGTCTATGCATGTCGAAGCAAGAAAACTTGCGACCGGCCTGAAGCCAACGAAACTCAAGAGCTCCCTTGCATGTGGGGCACGGGAACCTTCCATGCACACACCAGCCAACGAATAGCGCATACGCCGGCAAGTCATGCGTCGAGTACATGTACCAGACACGCATTATGAAGTTCCGTTTGCTAAAGGCGTCGTATGTCTTGAACCCATTATCCCAGGCTTCTTGCAATTCGTCCTTAAGCGGCTGCATGTACACATTCATATTTTTGCCCGGATAGTTGGGTCCTGGAATTATCAACGTCAGGAAAATGTTCTTTCTTTGCATAATCTGTCCGGGAGGGAGATTGAGCGGAAAGACAAATACGGGCCAACAACTGTATTGGGCTGCCGCCATACCAAACACACTGAACCCATCCGTGCTGATGCCGACTCGAGGATGCCTCGGATCTGCCACTTTGTCAGCATGTAATTCATCAAACTTTTTCCACGCAACACCATCCGATGTGTGTACCATCATCAGATTCCCATCTGCATCTAGTTCGGTTCTTTTGCCTGTTTTGTGCCATGTCATCTGTCTGGCCGTCTCTTCGACCATGAAAAGACGTTGAAGTCTTGGTACGATTGGCATATACCGAAGAACACTAACGGGGATTTTGGTCTGTGTCTTCTCACCCATACCGTTGTCTACCACAATATACCTGGAAGACTTGCAAATGGGACAATAGTTCAAGTCTGCATAGTCAAGCCTAAATAAGGCACATCCTTTCTCACAGGCATGTATCTTCTCATAGGGCATCTTCAGTGCACGGAGGATTTTGTCCGACTAGTACAGGTTTGCAGGCATTACATGGCCTTTGGGTAGAAAGCATCCAAATACTGTCATAATTGCATCATAGCATTCTCTGCCCAAGTTGAACTGAGCCTTCAGAGCCATTACTTGTGAGATGGCATCCAACTGACAAAGCTCAGTGTGCTCGTGGAGCGGACGTTTTGAAGACTCCAACATTTCATTGAAGGCCTTTGCAGATTCCTCCATCTCCTTGTCCGAATCCCGAGCATCATCATAGCCTTGCACCATGTTTTCCATCCCGGTACCATGCTCGTCGGTGCGACGACGATCCACCTCAGCTCGGTCACGTTGGGCAGACTCACCATGAAATGTCCACACCATATAATCGGGCGTAAAACCACTCTTCTGCAGGTGTTTGCCCATTTCAGCCTCTGTCTTCTTTTCCCAATTTCCGCACCGGAAACAGGGGCACCAGGTTTTCTTTTGGCCATTTGCAAATGCGGCTTGCACAAACCCCTTAGTTTTTGTGAACCATTCAGCGCTCCATTTGTTCTGACCAGTGTGACCGGTATACATCCAAGCACGGTCACTCATCTTGACTTTCAGAGCTACTGGACACACAACAATTATATATGTAATTCACCATGTATATATTCATCAGTTGATCTACTTTGTCAATTTTATTACGTCCATGCAACCTACACTCTAATAGGTAATGATAGGTCCTAATCCCACCCGTGTATGTGTAGATTGGGTTCATTTTCCCATGCTATGCTCCGGATCCGACGCAAAATTTCGGCAGCACCTCCCCGCTGTTCTCCTGATACACGTCTCTGCAATAAACAGAGAGGATGTGTACCCGGAGAACAACAGGGGAGGCACTGACGAAATATATGCGTCAGATCCGGAGCAAAGCATATGGGAAAACGAACCCAATCTACACATACTCGGGCTGTCCATGGATAGCGTTGGACAATTCGAAAGAATCAAGGTTATAAATATGCAAATGCATGCATATTTATAACTATGACGCTTTCGAACGGGAGACACATATTGGTTACGCATACTGATGATTCAAGACACATATATAACTAGCTATCAAGTTTCATCGGAATAGATCAAATAATTAATGGGGGAGGAGGACTTGTCATTTGTGCTCACCCACGAATGAAGGGGCAGAGCTCGTCAAACGCACGGCGAGGTCGTCGAACACCAAACCTCGCAGTGATGAAACAACTGCACATTTAGAACTACACGATCAACACAATTATATATGATGTTTTTCATAACAAAATCAAAAAATATATGACCTAACTAATAATTCACAAATATATGACCCCGTCGGCCTCTGGAAGGCCAAAGAACACCTTTTCGGGAGGTGTCGGTGGCTGGGTGTCCTGTCGGTGTCGGGGTGCCGTGTCGGGGTCGGGGTGCTGTTTCGGGGTCGGGGGGTCGGGGTGTCGTGTCGATGTCGGGGTAGTGCCGTGTCGGTGTCGGGGTGTTGTTTCGGGGTCGGGGTGTGGTGTCGGGGTCAGGGTGTCGGGTTAGGCTCGGGGAGTCGTGGTGTCGGGGTCGGGGTCGGGGTGTCGGGTCAGGCTCGGGGGGTCGGGGTCGGGGTCGGGGTGTCGGGGTCGAGGTGTCGGGGTCGGGGTCGGGGTCGGGGTGTCAGGGTCGGGGTCTCGGGGTCGGGGTCTCGGGGTCGGGGTGTCGTGTCGGGGTGCCGGGTGGGGGTCTGGGTACCGTGTCGGGTCGGGTTTTTTTTCCTTTTCTTCTTCTTCCTCTTCTTCCTTTTCTTCTTCTTCTTCTTCTTCTTCTTCTTCTTCCTCCTTTCCTTTTTCCTCTTCTTCTTCTCCTCCTCTCCTCTTTTTTCTTCTTCTTCTTCCTCTTCTTCTTTTTTCTTCTCCTCCTCCTCTTCTTCTTCTTCTTCTTCTCCTCTCCTCTTTTTCTCTTCTTCTTCTTTCCTAAAACTAAACTAAACCTAAACGTAAAACTAAAAAAACAGAAAAAGGAAAAAACTAAATCTAAACCTAAAACTAAACTAAAACTAAACCTATAAACCTAAAACTAATCCTAAAACTAAAACTAAATCTAAACTAAGCATAAAGCTAAAACTAAAAAAACAGAAAAAAGGAAAAAAAGGAAGCAGAGACTCACCTGGGTGGAGGAGGGGGGCGGTGCGGCCTGGGGCGGCGGAGGAGCGGGGCGGGGCGGCGGAGGGAGGGGGGGGGGGGGGGGGGGGGGGGGGGGGCGGCCGGGGGCGGCGGCGCCGGGCCCGGCCGGGGCGGCGGCGCGCGGAGGTGCCGGGGCGCCGGGGCGTGGCGGCGCCCAGACGGCAGGGCGACGGGGGCGACGGGGCGGGGGGCGCCGGGGCGGCGGCGGGGTGGTGGGGCGACGGGGCGGGGGGCGCTGGGGCGGCGGCGGGGTGGTGCGACGGGGCGGTGGCGAGAGGTGGGAGAGAAAGAGAGAGAGGGGAGGTGTGGGGCGCGGCCGTTAACGTTACGTGGGGCCCTCCCTCTTTGCCGTCCGCCACCCTTTGCCGTCCGCCTTCTTGCTCTTTGCCGTCCGCTAGCGGACGGCAAAGAGGGGGGCCGTTAGGTTTTTTTTTTGCAGCTCGTCAGTGGGGCCCCTCCCTCTTTGCCGTCCGCTAGCGGACGGCAAAGAACTGGCTGATGGAAAATTTGGTCTTTGCCATCAGCCAGTTCTTTGCCGTCTGCTTTTTGGAAGCTGATGGCAAAGAGCTTCTTTTCCGTCTGCTAGCGGACGGCAAAGAACTGGCAGATGGCAAAGTAGCTGATTCCAGTAGTGTTAGATTGCTTGTTTGTCGCGATGGCTCAAGATACTACTAAATTGTGTGACTTCACCAATACCAATAATAATGATTTCCTTAGCACTCCGATTGCTCCTCTTATCGATGCTGAATCTTGTGAAATTAATACTACTTTGTTGAATCTTGTTATGAAAGATCAATTTGCTGGCCTTCCTAGTGAAGATGCCGCTACTCATCTGAATAGCTTCATTGATTTATGCGATATGCAAAAGAAAAAAGATGTCAATAATGATGTCGTTAAATTGAAGCTATTTCCTTTTTCGCTTAGAGATCGTGCTAAAGCTTGGTTTTCGTCTTTGCCTAAGAATAGTATTGATTCATGGAACAAGTGCAAAGATGCTTTTATCTCTAAGTATTTTCCTCCTGATAAGATCATCTCTCTTAGGAACGATATTATGAACTTTAAACAGCTTGATCATGAACATGTTGCACAAGCTTGGGAGAGAATGAAATTAATGATACGTAATTGCCCTACTCATGGTTTGAATTTGTTGATGATTATACAAATTTTTTATGCCGGATTGAATTTTGCTTCTAGAAATCTTTTAGATTCAGCCGCGGGAGGCACTTTTATGGAAATCACTTTAGGAGATGCTACTAAACTCCTATATAATATTATGGTTAATTATTCTCAATGGCATACTGAAAGAACTTCTAATAAAAAAGTGCATGCGATAGAATAAATCAATGTGTTGAGTGGAAAGATGGATGAACTTATGAAATTATTTGCTACTAAGAGTGTTTCTTCTGATCCTAATGATATGCCCTTGTCTACTTTGATTGAGAATAACAATGAATCTATGGATGTGAATTTTGTTGGTAGGAATAATTTTGGTAACAATGCTTATAGAGGGATTTTTAATCCTAGGCCATATCCCAGTAATCCTTCTAATAATTATGGGAATTCCTACAACTACTCTTATAGAAATTATAATAAGATGCCCTCTGAATTTGATAATAGTGTTAAAGAATTTATGAATTCACAAAAGAATTTTAATTCTTTGCTTGAGGAGAAATTTCTTAAAGTTGATGATTTGGCTAGAAACGTTGATAGAATTTCTCTTGACGTTGATTCTTTAAAGCTTAGATCTATTCCTCCTAAAATTGATATCAATGAGTCTCTCAAATCCATGAGAATTTTCATTGATGAGTGCAAAGAAAGAACCGCTAGGATGCATGCTTCCAAAGATGCCTTTATTAAAGCGTGTTCCTCCAATTCCTATGAAAATCAAGATAAATATCTAAAAGTTATTGATGTGTCCCCTATTAAATCTTTGTTTTGCAATATGAATCTTGATGAAACTGAATATGATCTTCCTTTACCTAGAAGGCGTTCCAAAAATTCGGAGTATTTAGATCTTAATGATGAAATTGATGAAAGTGGGATTGAAAGAAATAAAAATCTAGATGTTGCTAAACCCACTATATTGGATTTAAAGGAATTTAATTATGAAAGTTGCTCTTTAATTGATTTTATTTCCTTGTTGCAATCCGTGCTAAATTCTCCACATGCTTATAGTCAAAATAAAGCCTTCACCAAACATATTGTTGATGCCTTGATGCAATCTTATGAAGAAAAACTTGAGTTGAAAGTTTCTATCCCTAGAAAACTCTATGATGAGTGGGAACCAACTATTAAAATTAAAATTAAAGATCATGAGTTTTATGCTTTTGTGATTTGGGTGCTAGTGTCTCTACTATTCCCAAGACTTTGTGTGATTTGCTAGATTTCCGTAATTTTGATGATTGCTCTCTAAACTTGCATCTTGGGGATTCCACTATTAAGAAACCTATGGGAAGGATTAATGATGTTCTTATTGTTGCAAATAGGAATTATGTGCCCGTAGATTTCATTGTTCTTGATATAGATTGCAATCCTTCTTTCCCTATTATTCTTGGTTGACCTTTCCTTAGAACGGTTGGTGCGATTATTGATATGAAGGAAGGGAATATTAGATTTCAATTTCGATTAAAAAGGGCAGGGAACACTTTCCTAGAAATAAAATAAAATTACCATATGAAACTATCATGAGAGCCACTTATGGATTGCCTACCAAAGATGGCAATACCTAGATCTATCCTCGCTTTTATGCCTAGCTAGGGGCGTTAAACGATAGCGCTTGTTGGGAGGCAACCCAATTTTATTTTTATTCCTTGCCTTTTGCTCCTGCTTACTAATAAATAAATTATTTAGTCTCTGTTTTGGTTGTGTTTTTTATGTTTAATTAGTGTTTGTGCCAAGTAGAACCGTTGGGAAGACTTGGGGAAAGTCTTGTTGAACTTGCTGTAAACAACAGAAACTTTAGCGCTCATGAGAACTGCTGTCATTTTTATTTGAAGAGTGATATTTATTTAATTCTTTTTGCAGATGATTAATAGATAAATTCCTCACGTCCAAAAATTTATTTTAGAATTTTTGGAGTTACATATCTTGCGCTAGCTACAGATTACTACAGACTGTTCTGTTTTTGACAGATTCTGTTTTTCGTGTGTTGTTTGCTTATTTTGATGAATCTATGGTTAGTAAAATAGTTTATAATCCATAGAGAAGTTGGAATACAGTAGGTTTAACACCAATATAAATAAAGAATGAGTTCATTACAGTACCTTGAAGTGGTCTTTTGTTTTCTTTCGCTAACAGAGCTCACAAGTTTTCTATTTTGAGTTTTGTGTTGTGAAGTTTTCAAATTTTGGGTGAATTCATTTGATGGATCATGGAACAAGGAGTGGCAAGAGCCTAAGCTTGGGGATGCCCATGGCACCCCCAAGATAATCCAAGGACACCAAAAAGTCAAAGCTTGGGGATGCCCCGGAAGGCATCCCCTCTTTTCGTCCACTTCCATCGGTAATTTACTTGGAGCTATATTTTTATTCACCAACATGATATGTGTTTTGCTTGGAGTGTCTTGTATTATTTGTGTCTTTGTGTATTAGTATTCCACAATCATCCTTGCTGTACACACCTTTTGAGAGAGCCATACATGAATTAAAATTTGATAGAATACTCTATGTGCTTCACTTATATCTTTTGAGCTAAGTAGTTTTGCTCTATGTGCTTCACTTATATCTTTTGAGCTAGATAATTTTGCTCTATGTGCTTCACTTATATCTTTTGAGCATTATAATTTTTCTCAATGTGCTTCACTTAGATCTTTTAGAGCACGGCGGTGGATTTGTTTTAAAGAAAACTATTGATCTCTCATGCTTCACTTAAATTATTTTGAGAGTCTCTTAATAGCATGGTAATTTGCTTAATAATAATATGCTTGGTATTCAAGATTTGTGAAACTTTCTTTTGAGTGTGTTGAATACTAAGAAAAGATTGAAGCATGATAATTGTTTTGAGATATGGAGGTTATAATATTAAAGTCATGCTAGTTGAGTAGTTGTGAATTTAAAGAATACTTGTGTTAAGGTTTGTGATTCCCGTAGCATGCACGTATGGTGAACCGTTATGTGACGAAGTCGGAGCATGATTTATTTATTGATTGTCTTCCTTATGAGTGGCGGTCGGGGACGAGCGGTGGTCTTTTTCTACCAATCTATTCCCCTAGGAGCATGCGCGTAATACTTTGCTTTGATAACTTCTAGATTTTTGCAATAAATATATGAGTTATTTATGACTAATGTTGAGTCCATGGATTATACGCACTCTCACCCTTCCACCTTTGCTAGCCTCTCTAATACCGCGCACCTTTCACCGGTATCATACACCTACCATGTACCTTCCTCAAAACAGCCACCATACCTACCTATTATGGCATTTCCATAGCCATTCGAGATATATTGCCATGCAACTTTCCACCATCTAGTTCATCATGACACATTCATCATTGTCATATTGCTTAGCATGATCATGTAGTTGACATAGTATTTGTGGCAAAGCCACCGTTCATAATTTCTTCATACTTGTCACTCTTGATTCATTGCATATCCCGGTACACCGCCGGAGGCATCCATATAGAGTCATACTTTGTTTTAGAATCGAGTTGTAATCATTGAGTTGTAAATAAATAAAAGTGTGATGATCATCATTTAATAGAGCATTGTCCCAATAAAAAAAGGAGAAAGGCCAAAGAAAAAAAATGAAGGCCCAAAAAAAGAGAAAATAAATAAAAAGGGGCAATGCTACTATCCTTTTTCCACACTTGTGCTTCAAAGTAGCACCATGATATAGCGAGTCTCATATATTATGCTTCAAAGTAGCATCATGTTCTTCATATAGAGAGTCTCATATGTTGTCACTTTCATATACTAGTGGGAATTTTACATTATAGAACTTGTCTTGTATATTCCAATGACGGGCTTCCTAAAAATTGCCCTAGGTCTTCGTGATCAAGCAAGTTGGATGCACACCCACTTAGTTTCTTTTTGAGCTTTCATACATTTATAGCTCTAGTGCATCCGTTGCATGGCAATCCCTACTCGCTCACATTGATATCTATTGATGGGCATCTCCATAGCCCGTTGATACGCCTAGTCGATGTGAGACTATCTTCCCCTCCTTTTTGTCTTCTCCACAACCACCATTCTATTCCACCTATAGTGCTATATCCATGGCTCACGCTCATGTATTGCGTGAAGATTGAAAAAGTTTTGAAAAATTTAGAGTATGAAACAATTGCTTGGCTTGTCATTGGGGTTGTGCATGATTTAAATACTTTGTGTGGTGAAGATGGAGCATAGCCAGACTATATGATTTTGTAGGGATAACTTTCTTTGGCCATGTTATTTTGAGAAGACATAATTGCTTTGTTAGTATGCTTGAAGTATTATTATTTTTATGTCAATATAAACTTTTGTCTTGAATCTTTCTAATCAAAATATTCATACCACAATTAAGAAGATTTGCATTGGAATTATGCCAAGTAGCACTCCGCATCAAAAATTCTCTTTTTATCATTTACCTACTCGAGGACGAGCAGGAATTAAGCTTGGGGATGCCTGATACGTCTCCAACGTATCTATAATTTTTGATTGCTCCATGCTATATTATCTACTGTTTTGGACTATAATGGACTTTATTTTCCACTTTTATATTATTTTTGGGACTAACCTATTAACCGGAGGCCCAGCCCAGAATTGCTATTTTTGCCTATTTCAGTGTTTCGAAGAAACGGAATATCAAACGGAGTCCAAACGGAATAAAATCTTCGAGAACTTGATTTTCTCACTGAACGTGATCCAGGAGACTTGGACCCTGCTCCAAGGAACAAAAGAGGCGGTTACGAGGGTGGGGGCGCCCCCCCCCCCCGTAGGGCGCGCCCCCCTGCATCGTGGGCCCCTCGTTGCTCCTCCGGCGTACTTCTTCCTCCTATATATACACACGTACCCCCAAACGATCAGAAGAGGAGCCAAAAACCTAATTCCACCGCCGCAACTTTCTGTATCCACGAGATCCCATCTTGGGGCCTGTTCCGGAGCTCCGTCGGAAGAGGGCCGTCATCACGGAGTGCTTCTACATCATCCTAGCCTCTCCGATGAAGTGTGAGTAGTTTACCTCAGACCTTCGGGTCCATAGTTAGTAGCTAGATGGCTTCTTCTCTCTCTTTGAATCTCAATACAAAGTTCTCCCCCTCTCTTGTGGAGATCTATTCGATGTAATCTTCTTTTTGCGGTGTGTTTGTTGAGACCGATGAATTGTGGGTTTATGATCAAGTCTATCTATGAATAATATTTGAATCTTCTCTGAATTATTTTATGTATGATTGGTTATCTTTGCAAGTCTCTTTGAATTATCCGTTTGGTTTGGCCAACTAGATTGGTAGTTCTTGCCATGGGAGAAGTGCTTAGCTTTGGGTTCGATCTTGCGGTGTCCTTACCCAGTGACAGAAGGGGTAGCAAGGCACGTATTGCATCGTTGCCATCGAGGATAACAAGATGGGGTTTATTTCATATTGCATGAATTTATCTCTCTACATCATGTCATCTTGCTTAAGGCGTTACTCTATTTTTAACTTAATACTCTAGATGCATGCTGGATAGCGGTCGATGAGTGGAGTAATAGTAGTAGATGCAGAATCGTTTCGATCTACTTGTCACAGACGTGATGCCTATATACATGATCATGCCTAGATATTCTCATAACTATGTTCAATTCTGTCAATTGCTCAACAGTAATTTGTTCACCCACCGTAGAATACTTATGCTCTTGAGAGAAGCCACTAGTGAAACCTATGGCCCCGGGTCTATTCTCATCATATCAATCTCCATCACTTTAATCTTGCTTTGCTTTTTTACTTTGCTTTTACTTTTTACTTTGCATCTTTATACCAAAAATATTATATCTATCAGATTCTCACTCTCGTAGTGACAGTGAGGGATGACAACCCTGAAGGAAATATGCCCTAGAGGCAATAATAAAGTTATTATTTATTTCCTTAATCATGATAAATGTTTTATTCATGCTAGAATTGTATTAACCGGAAACATAATACATGTGTGAATACATAGACAAACAAAGTGTCACTAGTATGCCTCTACTTGACTAGCTCGTTAATCAAAGATGGTTATGTTTCCTAACCATGAACAATGAGTTGTTATTTGATTAACGGGATCACATCATTAAGAGAATGATCTGATTGACATGACCCATTCCATTAGCTTAGCACCCGATCGTTTAGTATGTTGCTATTGCTTTCTTCATGACTTATACATGTTCCTATGACTATGAGATTATGCAACTCCCGTTTGCCGGAGGAACACTTTGGGTGCTACCAAACGTCACAACGTAACTGGGTGATTATAAAGGAGCATTCAGGTGTCTCCAAAGGTAGATGTTGGGTTGGCGTATTTCGAGATTAGGATTTGTCACTCCGATTGTCGGAGAGGTATCTCTGGGCCCTCTCGGTAATGCACATCACATAAGCCTTGCAAGCATTGCAACTAATGAGTTAGTTGCGGGATGATGATGTATTACGAACGAGTAAAGAGACTTGCCGGTAACGAGATTGAACTAGGTATTGGATACCGACGATCGAATCTCGGGCAAGTAACATACCGATGACAAAGGGAACAACGTATGTTGTTATGCGGTCTGACCGATAAAGATCTTCGTAGAATATGTAGGAGCCAATATGGGCATCCAGGTCCCGCTATTGGTTATTGACCAGAGACGTGTCTCGGTCATGTCTACATTGTTCTCGAACCCGTAGGGTCCGCATGCTTAAGGTTTCGATGACAGTTATATTATGAGTTTAGGCATTTTGATGTACCGAAGGTTGTTCGGAGTCCCGGATGTGATCACGGACATGACGAGGAGTCTCGAAATGGTCGAGACGTAAAGATTGATATATTGGAAGCCTATGTTTGGATAACGGAAGTGTTCCGGGTGAAATCGGGATTTTACCGGAGTACCGGGAAGGTTACCGGAACCCCCCGGGAGCTAAATGGGCCATGATGGGCCTTAGTGGAAAAGAGAAGAGGCAGCCCTACATGGGCTGCGCGCCTCCCCCTTCCCCTAGTCCTATTAGGACTAGGAGAGGTGGCCGGCCCCCTCTCTCTCTTTCCCCCCTCCGCGAATCCTATTCCAACTAGGATTGGGGGGGGGGGAATCCTACTCCCAGAGGGAGTAGGACTCTCCTGGCGTGTTGGGGAACGTTGCAGAAAACAAAAATTTTCCTACGGTTTCACCAAGATCTATCTATGAGTTCATCTAGCAACGAGTGATTAGATGCATCTACGTACCTTGTAGATCGCGAGCGGAAGCGTTCAAAGAACGGGGATGATGTAGTCGAACACGACGTGATTCAAATCACCGATGATCTTAGCACCGAACGGACGGTGCCTCCGCGTTCAACACACGTACAGAACGGATGACGTCTCCTCCTTTCTTGATCCAGCAAGGGGGAAGAGAGGTTGAATAAGATCCAGCAGCACGACGGCGTGGTGGTGGATGCAGTGCGTCACAGTAGCAGGGCTTTGCCTATACTGCGAGAGAGAGACGTAACGGGGAGAGAGGAAGCACCAAAGGCTGAGGTATGAAGTCCCTCCTCTCCCCCACTATATATAGGAGGGCCAAGGGGGGGTGGTGCGCAGCCTAGGAGATCCAATCTCCTAGGTGCGGCTGCCAAGGGGAGGTTTCCCTCCCCCCCAAGGCACCTCGGGGTGCCTTCCACCACTTGGACTCCTCCGTGGTGGAAACCCTAGGCGCATGGGCCTAGTAGGGCTGGTTCCCTTGGCCAATATAGGCCAAGGTGCACCCCCTACAGCCCATGTGGCCCCCCGGGACAGGTGGCCCCACCCGGTGGGCCCACGGGACCCCTCCGGTGGTCCCGGTACAATACCGATAACCCCGAAACTTGTCCCGATGGCCGAAACAGCACTTCCTATATATAATTCTTTACCTCCGGACCATTCCGGAACTCCTCGTGACGTCCGGGATCTCATCCGGGACTCCGAACAACATTTGGATTACTGCATATACATATCTTCATAACCCTAGCGTCACCGAACCTTAAGTGTGTAGACCCTACGGGTTCGGGAGACAAGCAGACATGACCGAGACGACTCTCCGGTCAATAACCAACAGCGGGATCTGGATACCCATGATGGCTCCCACATGCTCCACGATGATCTCATCGGATGAACCACGATGTCGAGGATTAATCAACCCCGTATACAATTCCCTTTGTCAATCGGTATGTTACTTGCCCGAGACTCGATCGTCGGTATCCCAATACCTTGTTCAATCTCATTACCGGCAAGTCACTTTACTCGTACCGTAATGCATGATCCCGTGATCAACCACTTGGTCACCTTGAGCTCATAATGATGATGCATTACCGAGTGGGCCCAGTGATACCTCTCCGTTATATGGAGTGACAAATCCCAGTCTCGATCCGTGTCAACCCAACAGACACTTTCGGAGATACCTGTAGTGCACCTTTATAGTCACCCAGTTACGTTGTGACGTTTGATACACCCAAATCACTCCTACGGTATCCGGGAGTTACACGATCTCATGGTCAAAGGAAAAGATACTTGACATTGGAAAAGCTCTAGCAAACGAACTACACAATATTTGTGCTATGCTTAGGATTGGGTCTTGTCCATCACATCATTCTCCTAATGATGTGATCCCATTATCCGGACCATTCCGGAACTCCTCGTGACGTCCGGGATCTCATCCGGGACTCCGAACAACATTTGGATTACTGCATATACATATCTTCATAACCCTAGCGTCACCGAACCTTAAGTGTGTAGACCCTACGGGTTCGGGAGACAAGCAGACATGACCGAGACGACTCTCCGGTCAATAACCAACAGCGGGATCTGGATACCCATGATGGCTCCCACATGCTCCACGATGATCTCATCGGATGAACCACGATGTCGAGGATTAATCAACCCCGTATACAATTCCCTTTGTCAATCGGTATGTTACTTGCCCGAGACTCGATCGTCGGTATCCCAATACCTTGTTCAATCTCATTACCGGCAAGTCACTTTACTCGTACCGTAATGCATGATCCCGTGATCAACCACTTGGTCACCTTGAGCTCATAATGATGATGCATTACCGAGTGGGCCCAGTGATACCTCTCCGTTATATGGAGTGACAAATCCCAGTCTCGATCCGTGTCAACCCAACAGACACTTTCGGAGATACCTGTAGTGCACCTTTATAGTCACCCAGTTACGTTGTGACGTTTGATACACCCAAATCACTCCTACGGTATCCGGGAGTTACACGATCTCATGGTCAAAGGAAAAGATACTTGACATTGGAAAAGCTCTAGCAAACGAACTACACAATATTTGTGCTATGCTTAGGATTGGGTCTTGTCCATCACATCATTCTCCTAATGATGTGATCCCATTATCAATGACATCCAATGTCCATAGCCAGGAAATCATGACTATCTGTTGATCAACGAGCTAGTCAACTAGAGGCTTACTAGGGACATATTATGGTCTATGTATTCACACGTGTATTACGATTTCCGGATAATACAGTTATAGCATGAATAAAGACAATTATCATGAACAAAGAAATATAATAATAATGCTTTTATTATTGCCTCTAGGGCATATTTCCAACAGTCTCCCACTTGCACTAGAGTCAATGTCAATAATCTAGTTACATTGTGATGAATCGAACACCCATGGAATTCTGGTGTTGATCATGTTTTGCCCTAGGGAGAGGTTTAGTCAACGGATCTTCTATATTCAGGTCCGTATGTACTTTACAAATCTCTATGTCTCCATCTTGAACATTTTCACGAATGGAGTTGAAGCGACGCTTGATGTGCCTTGTCTTCTTGTGAAACCTGGGCTCCTTGGCAAGTGCAATAGCTCCAGTGTTGTCACAAAAGAGTTTGATTGGCCCCGACGCATTGGGTATGACTCCTAGGTCGGTGATGAACTCCTTCGCCCATATTGCTTCATGTGCTGCCTCCGAGGCTGCCATGTACTCCGCTTCACATGTAGATCCCGCCACGACGCTCTGTTTGCAGCTGCACCAGCTCACTACTCCACCATTTCAACATATACACGTATCCGGTTTGTGACTTAGAGTCATCTAGATCTGTGTCGAAGCTAGCGTCGACGTAACCCTTTACGACGAGCTCTTCGTCACCTCCATAAACGAGAAACATGTCCTTTGTCCTTTTCAGGTACTTCCGGATATTCTTGACCGCTGTCCAGTGTTCCTTGCCGGGATTACTTTGGTACCTTCCTACCAAACTTACGGCAAGGTTTACATCAGGTCTGGTACACAGCATGGCATACATAATAGAACCTATGGCTGATGCATAGGGGATGACGCTCATCTCTTCTATATCTTCTGCCGTGGTCGGGCATTGAGCTGAGCTCAATCTCACACCTTGCAAAACAGGCAAGAATCCTTTCTTGGACTGATCCATTTTGAACTTCTTCAAAATCTTATCAAGGTATGTGCTTTGTGAAAGACCTATGAGGCGTCTTGATCTATCTCTATAGATCTTGATGCCTAATATATAAGCAGCTTCTCCAAGGTCCTTCATTGAAAAACTCTTATTCAAGTAGGCCTTGATGCTGTCCAAGAGTTCTATATCATTTCCCATCAAAAGTATGTCATCTACATATAATATGAGAAATGCTACGGAGCTCCCACTCACTTTCTTGTAAACGCAGGCTTCTCCATAAGTCTGCGTAAACCCAAACGCTTTGATCATCTCATCAAAGCGAATGTTCCAACTCCGAGATGCTTGCACCAGCCCATAAATCGAGCGTTGGAGCTTGCACACCTTGTCAGCATTCTTAGGATCGACAAAACCTTCCGGCTGCATCATATACAACTCTTCCTTAAGTAAACCATTAAGGAATGCCGTTTTGACATCCATTTGCCATATCTCATAATCGTAGAATGCGGCAATTGCTAACATGATTCGGACGGACTTTAGCTTCGCTACCGGTGAGAAAGTCTCATCATAGTCAATTCCTTGAACTTGTCGATAACCCTTAGCGACAAGCCGAGCTTTATAGATGGTCACATTACCATCCGCGTCTGTCTTCTTCTTGAAGATCCATTTATTTTCTATGGCTCGCCGTTCAACGGGCAAGTCAGTCAAAGTCCATACTTTGTTTTCATACATGGATCTTATCTCGGATTTCATGGCTTCTAGCCATTTGTCGGAATCCGGGCCTGCCATCGCTTCTTCATAGTTCGAAGGTTCACTGTTGTCTAACAACATGATTTCCAAGACAGGGTTGCCGTACCACTCTGGTGCGGAACGTGTCCTTGTGGACCTTCGAATTTCAGTAGGAGCTTGATCAGAAGTATCTTGATCATCATCAATAACTTCCTCTCTAGTCGGTGCAGGCGCCTCAGGAACATTTTCTTGAGTTGCGCCATTTTCCGGTTCAAGAGGTAATACTTCATCAAGTTCTACTTTCCTCCCACTTACTTCTTTCGAGAGAAACTCTTTCTCCAGAAAGGATCCATTCTTGGCAACAAAGATCTTGCCTTCGGATCTGAGGTAGAAGATATACCCAATGGTTTCTTTAGGGTATCCTATGAAGACGCATTTTTCCGATTTGGGTTCGAGCTTTTCAGGTTGAAGTTTCCTGACATAAGCATAGCATCCCCAAACTTTTAGAAACGACAGCTTAGGTTTATCATGAAATCATGACTATCTTTTGATCAATGAGCTAGTCAACTAGAGGCTCACTAGGGACGTGTTGTGGTCTATGTATTCACACGTGTATTACGATTTCCGGATAATACAGTTATAGCATGAATAAAGACAATTATCATGAACAAAGAAATATAATAATAATGCTTTTATTATTGCCTCTAGGGCATATTTCCAACATGGCGCGCCTCCTATGGCAGGCCAGCCTCCCCCCCTCTAGTCCTTTATATACTGAGGCAGAGGCACCCCAGAAACACACAAGTTGATCCACGTGATCTATTCCTTAGCCGTGTGCGGTGCCCCCAGCCACCATAGTCCTCAATAATACTGTAGCAGAGTTTAGGCGAAGCCCTGCTATTGTAGTACATCAAGATCGTCACCACGCCGTCGTGCTGACGGAACTCTTCCCCGACACTTTGCTGGATCGGAGTAAGGGGATCGTCATCGAGCTGAACGTGTGCTCGAACTCGGAGGTGCCGTAGTTTCGGTGCTTGATCGGTTGGATCGTGAAGACGTACGACTACTTCCTCTACGTTGTGTCAACGCTTCCGCAGTCGGTCTGCGTGGGTACGTAGACAACACTCTCCCCTCTCGTTGCTATGCATCACATGATCTTGTGTGTGCGTAGGAAATTTTTTGAAATTACTACGAAACCCAACAGTGGCATCCGAGCCTAGGTTATTTATGTTGATGTTATATGCACGAGTAGAACACAAGTGAGTTGTGGGCGATATAAGTCATACTGCCTACCAACATGTCATACTTTGGTTCGGCGGCATTGTTGGACGAGACGACCCGGACCAACATTATGCGTACGCTTACGCGAGACCGGTTCCCCCGACGTGCTTTGCACATAGGTGGCTTGCGGGCGACTGTCTCTCCAACTTTAGTTGAACCAAGTATGGCTACGCCCGGTCTTTGCGAAGGTTAAAACGGAGTCTATTTGACAAACTATCGTTGTGGTTTTGATGCGTAGGTGAGATTGGTTCTTGCTTAAGCCCGTAGCAGCCACGTAAAACTTGCAACAACAAAGTAGAGGACGTCTAACTTGTTTTTGCAGGGCATGTTGTGATGTGATATGGTCAAGACATGATGCTGAATTTTATTGTATGAGATGATCATGTTTTGTAACCGAGTTATCGGCAACTGGCAGGAGCCATATGGTTGTCGCTTTATTGTATGCAATGAAATCGCGATGTAATGCTTTACTTTATTACTAAGCGGTAGTGATAGTCGTGGAAGCATAAGCTTGGCGAGACGACAACGATGCTATGATGGAGATCAAGGTGTCACGTCGGTGACGATGGTGATCACGACGGTGCTTCGGCGATGGAGATCACAAGCACGAGATGATGATGGCCATATCATATCACTTATATTGATTGCATGTGATGTTTATCCTTTTATGCATCTTATCTTGCTTTGATTGACGGTAGAATTATAAGATGATCTCTCACTAAATTATCAAGAAGTGTTCTCCCTGAGTATGCACCATTGCGAAAGTTCTTCGTGCTGAGACACCACGTGATGATCGGGTATGATAGGTTCTACGTTCAAATACAACGGGTGCAAAACAGTTGCACACGCGGAATACTCAGGTTATACTTGACGAGCCAAGCATATACAGATATGGCCTCAGAACACGGAGACCGAAAGGTCGAGCGTGAATCATATAGTAGATATGATCAACATAACGATGTTCACCATTGAAAACTACTCCATCTCACGTGATGATCGGTTATGGTTTAGTTGATTTGGATCACGTAATCACTTAGAAGATTAGAGGGATGTCTATCTAAGTGGGAGTTCTTTAATTAATTTGATTAACTGAACTTAAATTTATCATGAAACTTAGTACCTGATTAGTATCTTGCTTGTTTATGTTTGATTGTAGATAGATGGCTCGTGCTGTTGTTCCGTTGAATTTTAATGTGTTCCTTGAGAAAGCAAAGTTGAAAGATGATGGTAGCAATTACACGGACTGGGTCCGTAACTTGAGGATTATCCTCATTGCTGCACAGAAGAATTACGCCCTGGAAGCACCGCTGGGTGCCAGGCCTACTGCAGGAGCAACGCCGAATGTTATGAACGTCTGGCAGAGCAAAGCTGATGACTACTCGATAGTTCAGTGTGCCATGCTTTACGGCTTAGAATCGGGACTTCAACGACGTTTCGAACGTCATGGAGCATATGAGATGTTCCAGGAGTTGAAGTTAATATTTCAAGCAAATGCCCGGATTGAGAGATATGAAGTCTCCAATAAGTTCTATAGCTGCAAGATGGAGGAGAACAGTTCTGTCAGTGAGCATATACTCAAAATGTCTGGGTATAATAATCACTTGATTCAATTGGGAGTTAATCTTCCAGATGATTGCGTCATTGACAGAATTCTTCAATCACTGCCACCAAGATACAAGAGCTTCGTGATGAACTATAATATGCAAGGGATGAACAAGACTATTCCCGAGCTCTTCGCGATGCTGAAAGCTGCGGAGGTAGAAATCAAGAAGGAGCATCAAGTGTTGATGGTCAACAAGACCACTAGTTTCAAGAAAAAGGGCAAAGGGAAGAAGAAGGGGAACTTCAAAAAGAACGGCAAACAAGTTGCTACTCAAGAGAAGAAACCCAAACCTGGACCTAAGCCTAAAACTGAGTGCTTCTATTGCAAGCAGACTAGTCACTGGAAGCGGAACTACCCCAAGTATTTGGCGGATAAGAAGGATGGCAAGGTGAACAAAGGTATATATGATATACATGTTATTGATGTGTACCTTACTAATGCTCGCAGTAGCACCTGGGTATTTGATACTGGTTCTGTTGCTAATATTTGCAACTCGAAACAGGGACTACGGATCAAGCGAAGATTGGTTAAGGACGAGGTGACGATGCGCGTGGGAAATGGTTCCAAAGTCGATGTGATCGCAGTCGGCACGCTACCTCTACATCTACCTTCGGGATTAGTATTAGACCTAAATAATTGTTATTTGGTGCCAGCGTTAAGCATGAACATTATATCTGGATCTTCTTTGATGCGAGACGGTTATTCATTTAAATCAGAGAATAATGGTTGTTCTATTTATATGAGTAATATCTTTTATGGTCATGCACCCTTGAAGAGTGGTCTATTCTTGTTGAATCTCGATAGTAGTAACACACATATTCATAATGTTGAAGCCAAAAGATGCAGAGTTGATAATGAAAGTGCAACTTATTTGTGGCACTGCCGTTTAGGTCATATCGGTATAAAGCGCATGAAGAAACTCCATTCTAATGGACTTTTGGAACCACTTGATTATGAATCACTTGGTACTTGCGAACCGTGCCTCATGGGCAAGATGACCAAAACACCGTTCTCCGGTACTATGGAGAGAGCAACAGATTTGTTGGAAATCATACATACAGATGTATGTGGTCCGATGAATATTGAGGCTCGTGGCGGATATCGTTATTTTCTCACCCTCACAGATGATTTAAGCAGATATGGGTATATCTACTTAATGAAACATAAGTATGAAACATTTGAAAAGTTCAAGGAATTTCAGAGTGAAGTTGAAAATCATCGTAACAAGAAAATAAAGTTTCTACGATCTGATCGTGGAGGAGAATATTTGAGTTACGAGTTTGGTGTACATTTGAAAAATTGTGGAATAGTTTCGCAACTCACGCCACCCGGAACACCTCAGCGTAATGGTGTGTCCGAACGTTGTAATCGTACTTTACTGGATATGGTGCGATCTATGATGTCTCTTACTGATTTGCCGCTCTCGTTTTGGGGATACGCTCTAGAGACGGCCGCATTCACGTTAAATAGGGCACCATCAAAATCCGTTGAGACGACGCCTTATGAACTGTGGTTTAGCAAGAAACCAAAGTTGTCGTTTCTGAAAGTTTGGGGCTCCGATGCTTATGTGAAAAAGCTTCAACCTGATAAGCTCGAACCCAAATCGGAGAAATGTGTCTTCATAGGATATCCAAAGGAAACTATTGGATACACCGTCTATCACAGATCCGAAGGCAAGACTTTTGTTGCTAAATTCGGAAACTTTCTGGAGAAGGAGTTTCTCTCGAAAGAAGTGAGTGGGAGGAAAGTAGAACTTGACGAGGTAACTGTACCTGCTCCCTTATTGGAAAGTAGTACATCACAGAAAACTGTTTCTATGACACCTACACCAGTTAGTGAGGAAGCTAATGATAATGATCATGAAACTTCAGAACAAGATACTACTGAACCTCGTAGATCAACCAGAGCAAGATCCGCACCAGAGTGGTACGGTAATCCCGTTCTGGAAGTCATGCTACTAGATCATGATGAACCTACAAACTATGAAGAAGCGATGGTGAGCCCAGATTCCGCAAAGTGGCTTGAAGCCATGAAATCTGAGATGGGATCCATGTATGAGAACAAAGTGTGGACTTTGGTTGACTTGCCCGATGATCGGCAAGCAATTGAGAATAAATGGATCTTCAAGAAGAAGACTGACGCTGACGGTAATATCACTGTCTACAAAGCACGACTTGTCGCGAAAGGTTTTCGGCAAGTTCAAGGGATTGACTACGATGAGACCTTCTCACCCGTAGCGATGCTTAAGTCTGTCTGAATCATGTTAGCAATTTCCGCATTTTATGATTATGAAATTTGGCAGATGGATGTCAAAACTGCATTCCTGAATGGATTTCTGGAAGAAGAATTGTATATGATACAACCAGAAGGTTTTGTCGATCCAAAGGGAGCTAACAAAGTGTGCAAGCTCCAGCGATCCATTTATGGACTGGTGCAAGCCTCTCGGGGTTGGAATAAACATTTTGATAGTGTGATCAAAGCATTTGGTTTTATACAGACTGTTGGAGAAGCCTATATTTACAAGAAAGTGAGTGGGAGCTCTGTAGCATTTCTGATATTATATGTGGATGACATATTGTTGATTGGAAATGATATAGAATTTCTGGATAGCATAAAAGGATACTTGAATAAGAGTTTTTCAATGAAAGACCTCGGTGAAGCTGCTTACATATTAGGCATTAAGATCTATAGAGATAGATCAAGACGCTTAATTGGACTTTCACAACCAACATACCTTGACAAAATTTTGAAGAAGTTCAAAATGGATCAAGCAAAGAAAGGATTCTTGCCTGTGTTACAAGGTGTGAAATTGAGTAAGACTCAATGCCCGACCACTTCAGAAGATAGAGAGAATATGAAAGATGTTCCCTATGCATCAGCAATAGGATCTATCATGTATGCAATGCTGTGTACCAGACCTGATGTGTGCCTTGCTATAAGTCTAGCAGGGAGGTACCAAAGTAATCCAGGAGTGGATCACTGGACAGCGGTCAAGAACATCATGAAATACCTGAAAAGGACTAAGGATATGCTTCTCGTATATGGAGGTGACAAAGAGCTCGTCGTAAAAGGTTACGTTGATGCAAGCTTTGACACTGATCCGGACGATTCTAAATCGCAGACCGGATACGTGTTTACATTAAACGGTGGAGCTGTCAGTTGGTGCAGTTCTAAACAAAGCGTCGTAGCGGGATCTACATGTGAAGCGGAGTACATAGCTGCTTCGGAAGCAGCGAACGAAGGAGTCTGGATGAAGGAGTTCATATCCGATCTAGGTGTCATACCTAGTGCATCGGGTCCAATGAAAATCTTTTGTGACAATACTGGTGCAATTGCCTTGGCAAAGAAATCCAGATTTCACAAGAGAACCAAGCACATCAAGAGACGCTTCAATTCCATCCAGGATCTAGTCCAGGTGGGAGACATAGAGATTTGCAAGATACATACGGATCTGAATATTGTAGACCCATTGACTAAGCCTCTTCCACGAGCAAAACATGATCAGCACCAAGGCTCCATGGGTGTTAGAATCATTACAGTGTAATCTAGATTATTGACTCTAGTGCAAGTGGGAGACTGAAGGAAATATGCCCTATAGGCAATAATAAAGTTATTATTTATTTCCTTATAATCATGATAAATGTTTATTATTCATGCTAGAATTGTATTAACCGGAAACATAATACATGTGTGAATACATAGACAAACAAAGTGTCACTAGTATGCCTCTACTTGACTAGCTCGTTAATCAAAGATGGTTATATTTCCTAACCATGAACAAATGAGTTGTTATTTGATTAACGGGATCACATCATTAAGAGAATGATCTGATTGACATGACCCATTCCATTAGCTTAGCACCCGATCGTTTAGTATGTTGCTATTGCTTTCTTCATGACTTATACATGTTCCTATGACTATGAGATTATGCAACTCCCGTTTGCCGGAGGAACACTTTGGGTGCTACCAAACGTCACAACGTAACTGGGTGATTATAAAGGAGTATTACAGGTGTCTCCAAAGGTAGATGTTGGGTTGGCGTATTTCAAGATTAGGATTTGTCACTCCGATTGTCGGAGAGGTATCTCTGGGCCCTCTCGGTAATGCACATCACATAAGCCTTGCAAGCATTGTAACTAATATGTTAGTTGCGGGATGATGTATTACAGAACGAGTAAAGAGACTTGCCGGTAACGAGATTGAACTAGGTATTGGATACCGACGATCGAATCTCGGGCAAGTAACATACCGATGACAAAGGGAACAACGTATGTTGTTATGCGGTCTGACCGATAAAGATCTTCGTAGAATATGTAGGAGCCAATATGGGCATCCAGGTCCCGCTATTGGTTATTGACCAGAGACGTGTCTCGGTCATGTCTACATTGTTCTCGAACCCGTAGGGTCCGCACGCTTAAGGTTTCGATGACAGTTATATTATGAGTTTAGGCATTTTGATGTACCGAAGGTTGTTCGGAGTCCCGGATGTGATCACGGACATGACGAGGAGTCTCGAAATGGTCGAGACGTAAAGATTGATATATTGGAAGCCTATGTTTGGATAACGGAAGTGTTCCGGGTGAAATCGGGATTTTACCGGAGTACCGGGAAGGTTACCGGAACCCCCCGGGAGCTAAATGGGCCATGATGGGCCTTAGTGGAAAAGAGAAGAGGCAGCCCTACATGGGCTGCGCGCCTCCCCCTTCCCCTAGTCCTATTAGGACTAGGAGAGGTGGCCGGCCCCCTCTCTCTCTTTCCCCCCTCCGCGAATCCTATTCCAACTAGGATTGGGGGGGGGGGAATCCTACTCCCAGAGGGAGTAGGACTCTCCTGGCGTGTTGGGGAACGTTGCAGAAAACAAAAATTTTCCTACGGTTTCACCAAGATCTATCTATGAGTTCATCTAGCAACGAGTGATTAGATGCATCTACGTACCTTGTAGATCGCGAGCGGAAGCGTTCAAAGAACGGGGATGATGTAGTCGAACACGACGTGATTCAAATCACCGATGATCTTAGCACCGAACGGACGGTGCCTCCGCGTTCAACACACGTACAGAACGGATGACGTCTCCTCCTTTCTTGATCCAGCAAGGGGGAAGAGAGGTTGAATAAGATCCAGCAGCACGACGGCGTGGTGGTGGATGCAGTGCGTCACAGTAGCAGGGCTTTGCCTATACTGCGAGAGAGAGACGTAACGGGGAGAGAGGAAGCACCAAAGGCTGAGGTATGAAGTCCCTCCTCTCCCCCACTATATATAGGAGGGCCAAGGGGGGGTGGTGCGCAGCCTAGGAGATCCAATCTCCTAGGTGCGGCTGCCAAGGGGAGGTTTCCCTCCCCCCCAAGGCACCTCGGGGTGCCTTCCACCACTTGGACTCCTCCGTGGTGGAAACCCTAGGCGCATGGGCCTAGTAGGGCTGGTTCCCTTGGCCAATATAGGCCAAGGTGCACCCCCTACAGCCCATGTGGCCCCCCGGGACAGGTGGCCCCACCCGGTGGGCCCACGGGACCCCTCCGGTGGTCCCGGTACAATACCGATAACCCCGAAACTTGTCCCGATGGCCGAAACAGCACTTCCTATATATAATTCTTTACCTCCGGACCATTCCGGAACTCCTCGTGACGTCCGGGATCTCATCCGGGACTCCGAACAACATTTGGATTACTGCATATACATATCTTCATAACCCTAGCGTCACCGAACCTTAAGTGTGTAGACCCTACGGGTTCGGGAGACAAGCAGACATGACCGAGACGACTCTCCGGTCAATAACCAACAGCGGGATCTGGATACCCATGATGGCTCCCACATGCTCCACGATGATCTCATCGGATGAACCACGATGTCGAGGATTAATCAACCCCGTATACAATTCCCTTTGTCAATCGGTATGTTACTTGCCCGAGACTCGATCGTCGGTATCCCAATACCTTGTTCAATCTCATTACCGGCAAGTCACTTTACTCGTACCGTAATGCATGATCCCGTGATCAACCACTTGGTCACCTTGAGCTCATAATGATGATGCATTACCGAGTGGGCCCAGTGATACCTCTCCGTTATATGGAGTGACAAATCCCAGTCTCGATCCGTGTCAACCCAACAGACACTTTCGGAGATACCTGTAGTGCACCTTTATAGTCACCCAGTTACGTTGTGACGTTTGATACACCCAAATCACTCCTACGGTATCCGGGAGTTACACGATCTCATGGTCAAAGGAAAAGATACTTGACATTGGAAAAGCTCTAGCAAACGAACTACACAATATTTGTGCTATGCTTAGGATTGGGTCTTGTCCATCACATCATTCTCCTAATGATGTGATCCCATTATCAATGACATCCAATGTCCATAGCCAGGAAATCATGACTATCTGTTGATCAACGAGCTAGTCAACTAGAGGCTTACTAGGGACATATTATGGTCTATGTATTCACACGTGTATTACGATTTCCGGATAATACAGTTATAGCATGAATAAAGACAATTATCATGAACAAAGAAATATAATAATAATGCTTTTATTATTGCCTCTAGGGCATATTTCCAACAGTCTCCCACTTGCACTAGAGTCAATGTCAATAATCTAGTTACATTGTGATGAATCGAACACCCATGGAATTCTGGTGTTGATCATGTTTTGCCCTAGGGAGAGGTTTAGTCAACGGATCTTCTATATTCAGGTCCGTATGTACTTTACAAATCTCTATGTCTCCATCTTGAACATTTTCACGAATGGAGTTGAAGCGACGCTTGATGTGCCTTGTCTTCTTGTGAAACCTGGGCTCCTTGGCAAGTGCAATAGCTCCAGTGTTGTCACAAAAGAGTTTGATTGGCCCCGACGCATTGGGTATGACTCCTAGGTCGGTGATGAACTCCTTCGCCCATATTGCTTCATGTGCTGCCTCCGAGGCTGCCATGTACTCCGCTTCACATGTAGATCCCGCCACGACGCTCTGTTTGCAGCTGCACCAGCTCACTACTCCACCATTTCAACATATACACGTATCCGGTTTGTGACTTAGAGTCATCTAGATCTGTGTCGAAGCTAGCGTCGACGTAACCCTTTACGACGAGCTCTTCGTCACCTCCATAAACGAGAAACATGTCCTTTGTCCTTTTCAGGTACTTCCGGATATTCTTGACCGCTGTCCAGTGTTCCTTGCCGGGATTACTTTGGTACCTTCCTACCAAACTTACGGCAAGGTTTACATCAGGTCTGGTACACAGCATGGCATACATAATAGAACCTATGGCTGATGCATAGGGGATGACGCTCATCTCTTCTATATCTTCTGCCGTGGTCGGGCATTGAGCTGAGCTCAATCTCACACCTTGCAAAACAGGCAAGAATCCTTTCTTGGACTGATCCATTTTGAACTTCTTCAAAATCTTATCAAGGTATGTGCTTTGTGAAAGACCTATGAGGCGTCTTGATCTATCTCTATAGATCTTGATGCCTAATATATAAGCAGCTTCTCCAAGGTCCTTCATTGAAAAACTCTTATTCAAGTAGGCCTTGATGCTGTCCAAGAGTTCTATATCATTTCCCATCAAAAGTATGTCATCTACATATAATATGAGAAATGCTACGGAGCTCCCACTCACTTTCTTGTAAACGCAGGCTTCTCCATAAGTCTGCGTAAACCCAAACGCTTTGATCATCTCATCAAAGCGAATGTTCCAACTCCGAGATGCTTGCACCAGCCCATAAATCGAGCGTTGGAGCTTGCACACCTTGTCAGCATTCTTAGGATCGACAAAACCTTCCGGCTGCATCATATACAACTCTTCCTTAAGTAAACCATTAAGGAATGCCGTTTTGACATCCATTTGCCATATCTCATAATCGTAGAATGCGGCAATTGCTAACATGATTCGGACGGACTTTAGCTTCGCTACCGGTGAGAAAGTCTCATCATAGTCAATTCCTTGAACTTGTCGATAACCCTTAGCGACAAGCCGAGCTTTATAGATGGTCACATTACCATCCGCGTCTGTCTTCTTCTTGAAGATCCATTTATTTTCTATGGCTCGCCGTTCAACGGGCAAGTCAGTCAAAGTCCATACTTTGTTTTCATACATGGATCTTATCTCGGATTTCATGGCTTCTAGCCATTTGTCGGAATCCGGGCCTGCCATCGCTTCTTCATAGTTCGAAGGTTCACTGTTGTCTAACAACATGATTTCCAAGACAGGGTTGCCGTACCACTCTGGTGCGATAAAGATCTTCGTAGAATATGTAGGAGCCAATATGAGCATCCAGGTTCCGCTATTGGTTATTGACCGGAGACGTGTCTCGGTCATGTCTACATTGTTCTCGAACCCGTAGGGTCCGCACGCTTAAGGTTTCGATGACAGTTATATTATGAGTTTATGCATTTTGATGTACCGAAGTTGTTCGGAGTCCCGGATGTGATCACGGACATGACGAGGAGTCTCGAAATGGTCGAGACTAAAGATTGATATATTGGAAGCCTATGTTTGGATATCGGAAGTGTTCCGGGTGAAATCGGGATTTTACCGGAGTACCGGGAAGGTTACCGGAACCCCCCGGGAGCTAAATGGGCCATGATGGGCCTTAGTGGAAAAGAGAAGAGGCAGCCCTACATGGGCTGCGCGCCTCCCCCTTCCCCTAGTCCTATTAGGACTAGGAGAGGTGGCCGGCCCCCTCTCTCTCTTTTCCCCCTCCGCGAATCCTATTCCAACTAGGATGGGGGGGGGAATCCTACTCCCAGAGGGAGTAGGACTCTCCTGGCGGCGCCTCCTATGGCCGGCCAGCCTCCCCCCCTCTAGTCCTTTATATACTGAGGCAGAGGCACCCCAGAAACACACAAGTTGATCCACGTGATCTATTCCTTAGCCGTGTGCGGTGCCCCCAGCCACCATAGTCCTCAATAATACTGTAGCGGAGTTTAGGCGAAGCCCTGCTGCTGTAGTACATTAAGATCGTCACCACGCCGTCGTGCTGACGGAACTCTTCCCCGACACTTTGCTGGATCGGAGTCCGGGGATCGTCATCGAGCTGAACGTGTGCTCGAACTCGGAGGTGCCGTAGTTTCGGTGCTTGATCGGTTGGATCGCGAAGACGTACGACTACTTCCTCTACGTTGTGTCAACGCTTCCACAGTCGGTCTGCGTGGGTACGTAGACAACACTCTCCCCTCTCGTTGCTATGCATCACATGATCTTGCGTGTGCGTAGGAAATTTTTGAAATTACTACGAAACCCAACATTGACAACCCATAATCGCGTTGGTTGCGAGTAGCTATCGCTTTGTGCAGGTACGAGGGACTTGAGCGTGGCCTCCTACTGGATTGATACCTTGGTTCTCAAAAACTGAGGGAAATACTTACGCTACTCTGCTGCATCATCCCTTCCTCTTCGCGGAAAACCAACGCAAGCTCAAGACGTAGCACCGCCCAGGCCCAAACCATTGTGAGGAACCATCCGTCATGGACTAACGCCACGTAGGATTTTCAGTTGACCAATTCGAATGATGTGGCAGCATACGTGGATATTATTTTTCATCACATGAATCGTCATGGACTTTGGCACAATTTAAAGGGTGATTTAAATTTGGCTGGGCCCATTTCCTTTGGACAAAATTTGACCCAGTACGTTGTTAGCATTATGCATTACCCAAATCCTGCCAATTTTGGCCCAACAAAAAAGTATTTGCAAAGTGTCAAACATTACATATTTTATGCTGCCATCAGCATGTATCTACAAAATAGCAGTTTACAAAATCATGTATGAAATGATAACTTGTAGCATAGATTGACAAATTACATCACAGCATATATTGACAATATATCTCACAACAGGGTTAGGAACCGGTACTGTCCATTTTACATCAACAGAGCACATAAACTACCGTTATTCAAGCTATTGCGGTTGGTGCCCTTGATGGAAACTATCATGTAATGGTGGATTGTGATGGGCAGCACCAAGTAGCCCACTATCCGATCTTACCTAGCATATTTACAAGAATATTAGACGTTTGTAATTATGAATAGATAGTAGAAATAAGAGAATTGGCAACAAATATAAAAATGAATTACATGCTGTCCAAAATTCTTCAATCTTATAGTGCCTACAAATGAGAATAACATTGTATCTACTATAAAACAAGAGTGAACATGAGGTTGCTTCAAATTAATCCAAAGAAAAGTGTGTCAAATGAAAAAGTAACAAAACACACATCACAGAACTCCAAGTACTATAGCAGCAGTAGTTGAGACCATATAAACCCGGCAACAACAATGAAATGAACTGAACCAGTATATATTTATACAAGGTGACAACAGTAGCAAACCACATTAGCTTGCACAAGAACTACAAATTTAGTCTATACATGGCTTAAAATTTATTTCACGATTATTAAGGTACAAGCCAAATCAGAACACATGAACAACAGGTGATGGCCACTCTAGTAGTGTATCGAAGCAATGCAAGGTTGTTAAAGTACAAACCGAAGTCTGAAGTTTATTTTTTTATTGGTTCATCTTGTACATATTAAATTTTAGATATCCTCAATATAGGGGAACAAAAAGGTATCACCATGAAACAAAAAGCACTGCTTAACTATAAAATCCTAGCACATATCCTACAACAATTTCATATTTAACATCTTTATTGCAAATCAGAAGCATGTCTATTTTTCTTGTGATTTAGTTAGTGTTACGCAAGCTTGAACAACTACACGCATATACATAATGGTAACAAGACACCTTAGCTTATGCAACCTAGAATACTTAATGCACATAATTAATTAAGTAGGATGTGGGATCTCTAGGGACTTACATGTACACCATGCAGCAACAATCACTAAGCTATTTTGATGGAATTGCATAAGACCAGATTTTTCGCTTTCACTTGATCAAACATCTCAGCAAACATGTGGAAGGCACACCTACAGTAGGAAGATTTCAGCATCTGCACCTATAGACAACAAGTTGTGTATCAAGAAATCAAAGAAAAAGAGTCAAGTTATAGTGAAATCTAGGAGATAAGCGAGAAGATAAATTGGATCATTTTTATATCAAATCAAGTTTAGAAATGTGCAGAGATATTCAGTGAATAATCTGATCTCGTCAGTTAGTTTATCCTCATGTATCTTTATGTTAGTTTATATTGCATACATGAATTTGTTCAAATTAATGATTTATCTATTCATTTTATTTGTTCCATCCTGTCATATGCATCCCATCTTTCCTCTGCTTTGTTAGTCCACACAATGGTGGTAGAGAGGAACACTGAGCGACAGTACTTGCATCTGATTCAGAAGATAAAAGAGAGTAACAAATATCACACCGACGATTAACAGCAAATTAAGGACAGGAGAAGGTGCATGATAACAACTAGCTAAGGAGACCGGGCCAACTAGTCCTCTGCACTGAATACGGGTAGTGTGTCACATTAAGCCTATCAAATTTGATAAGAACAAAGTATATGCCTGATAAGAGTAGCAGTACATGAATCAAAACCAGAAATCCAAAAGAAAAAACTTATCATAAATGCATCCGCTGAAGGAATGTGTGTCGATTAACTGAACTAAAAAGGATAGATGGTGGCATCGACAACTTGGGTAAACATTTTATACGCATGACCTGCAGGCAATATTTGACAAACAAATGTAAAATTCTTCACACGACCATCCAGTGTGTGAATGCAAGCAAGCATCAAATGAAAATGCACAATTTTCTAAATCTCCTTCATGTGTAGTATGGTCCAACTTGTAGGATCAAAAGAGTTTGATTAATCAAATGAATATGCTCATATTTGTTTAAGTTGGCTGATGATTCTCCTAGCTCACTAACAGAATAGAGAGAGAGAGAGAGAGAGACCTTCAGTGCCGTGGGGGTCGGCCCTTCTCTCCTGCATGCCATTGCAGCTGCTCCATGATATGGCCATCTTCCCTTCCCTTGAGATAGCCCAACCAGATGAGATGGCAGCAAAGTTCCTGCACAACTGAAAAGAACAGAGGTTTTTCTTTAGACTATTGCATTAGTAAAATTTTCCAAATCACTAGATAAGCTGATGATATTGTAGCGAAATTGTCAAAATCATATTAGTAGCCAAAAATTTCAGGTATTGCAGCAGCAAGATAGCAGAAACTGATGGGTTGGGAATAGAACAGAATTTGCGCTGCCAGCCCAACACAGGCAAGCACATCGAGTAGGGGCTGCCATCCAGGAGGCGAAGACGGTGCGAGGGGGCGTAGCGTGCGATGGAGAGGGCCTGCTGGAGACGCGTCGGCGATGGACGTGGCGCTGCAGCCGAAACCATAGCCACGGGCTAGGGGTTGCGGGCGAGCACCAGACATCGGGAGCGGCATCCAGCTGGACTGGACGGCAGAGGGTTGGAGACCCGCCGGAATCAATGGGCGCTGGTTGCCGCGGCATGAGGGGCCACATGTGTGTGAGAGAGAGATGGGTTGCGAGAGGGGTGGATGGGTGGGGGATTCGATGGATCTGGCAGCTGCCGATGCTGCAAGGTGAGAGGAGGGGAGGTGGAGGGTCGACGACGAGCTGTTGATGAGGGAGGCGAACAGGGGTGGCGCCGATGTTAGATGACGGGGAATGGGAGTGCGCTGCAGGGGGCGAGAGGGTGCCGAGGAGGAGGGTGTTAGGGTTAGGTTTTCATACAGGAAACAGTTAGTCGGTCATTAGCGGGCTTGCGGGGGTGTACCAGCCCATCCATGACAATTTTCAAAAATGTCATGAGAAATCCGTCATGGATTAACAAGTTTCTTGTAGTGTCTATTGCCCTTCTCCAGCGCCACCCCGCCTTGATTCTGGCCGCCGGCGGCCTGCTCCACCCCGCTCGTGGCCGGCCTCACCTTGGTGGTGAAGGTCGAGCCGGCCACAATTTGGACCGACATCGACAAATTCTGGCGTGCGGTGACCTTTTCTGATGTGCGGCGACGGATTCCTACGAGTTTCAGGTTGATTCTGGCCAGTTCCGCGGCAGTGCATTTGCTCCGACAAGGTTTGACCATTTACGGGTTGAACTATATATTGCCCTCCAATATATAAATATGGGGTTCTCGCGGATGGATCCTCGGTGCCCCTTAAAATTTTGAAGGGTCGATCAAACTTTACGGGGTCTACTAGGGACCGTTTTTTGATCGAAACTGTAAATGCCTTATTTTTTATAGGTTTGACCATTTTAAGGGGTCTACTAGAGATACTCTAAACAAAGGAATGGGTAAAAGGATGCTCTAAACAAAGAAATGGGTAAAAGGCACTAGGCTCTGCTTATAGCGTTGTATCGTCATAGAGAAATCTTCCTTGAACCTGGCTAGCCATGCATCATGACATGGGTTGATCCTTATAGTATTTGTTATTCATCTCCTTCCAAATGCCCCATGTAAGGTTCAAAAGAAAAAATGCCCCATGTAACCACTATAAATACATCCAGGGGGAACTTGTATAGGATCAGCACCTTAAGTGCAACCATGCGATCTCGTCAATAAGGCCATTCGATGGAAATCTTGTGGTACGGACCGAGTAAAGGGGGAGAGATGCTAGAAATTTTTCATAAGCACCCTCCACATAACAAATATTGCAGCTCGAGTTCCCTTAGTCATCTCCCACGTTTCCAGTTCAAAGTTCTCTCTCACCGTCTCACGCATGGGCTACCGGCGACGGCGAGCACCGCCCTTATTCTCCCCAATGTGATGGGGATCGCTCGCTCGGGTTCAGTAACGTAGTTAGTGCAATCGCTCAGGTTCAGTTAGAGCCCAACGCCTCGCTCGGGTTCAGTTAGAACGCAACGCCTCACCCACACGCGCGTACGTGTACGAGAGATGCGCATCACTCGGCCCCCGACCACCCACCGTAACCGGGAACTCCACGATATTTTCCTCGCCTTCACTTCTACCACAGTTTTTTCCGTCATGGACGGCCCAAAGAATGTCGTGCAACTGCATCTTTAGCCCGCCCAGGACGAAAAGCCCATTTTCTATCATGATTTTTGTCATAGAAGTAGGAGCCCACCGCATCTATGATGATACCGGGTTTTGTCATAATTATCGTCATAGAAGTGTCATAAGCATGACAGAAAAAAATTCGTTCGGCCCAAAATGTCACGGACGTGTCTTTTTTTGTAGTGCCTTGTCATCCGTATGTTACTTGCCCGAGATTCGATCGTCGGTATCATCGTACCTAGTTGAATCTCGTTACCGGCAAGTCTCTTTCATTGGTGCGCATCGGTTCTAAACAAACGGTTTTTAACCCCTTTCTGCGATGACATTTGGAACCGTCGCCAAGTGAGTGTGGGCGATAGGGGGGTCCTTCCCACATGACCCAGAAATCGCCGAGGATAGGCCCTCCTGGGACACAGGATGGGGCCATGTGCGATCGGGCGAGGCATCGAAACCCAATCATTTTCGTAGGTATGTACATCCCACACGGTAATCCGAGAAAATCATTTCCGTAGGTATGTACATCCCACACGGTGAATCCCAGAAAAACATTTCCGTTCCTATGTATATCACACACAGTCAATCCAAGAAATACGTTTTCGTTCTTATGAACATCCCACACAGTCAATCTAGAGAAAACGTTTCTGTTCGTACGTACATCCCCCACAGTTTTATTTGTAGGCTCGTGCGTGAAATGTGTAACTATCACACACGGTCTGCCTTGGTTAATTGTTTGCTTTTATCAACTATATCACACACGATTTGATGAAGAAACTGTGTGGCATTGGGCTATGCATTGCAAGCGCTTTTACTGCTAGAACCGTTTGCAAAGGTCCATGACACATTTAGCAGGTTTATTAGTTTACAATTAATAATTCCAGTATTACGTAAATTCACATTTCACATCGAATAGTTGTTTGCCAATTTCATATCAGGCACATAAATATATTATAACATCACAGTACGGTAGCTACATGAAAACAACACGGTACAACATATAGCTAGTTCAACTTCATAAGAACAATACATTCATTTCTCTAATCGAGATCATCCAGGCTCTTCTTATCCACCTCTGCTTTCAGTTCAGTAAGAACATGTTTTGTACGGGTCAACTGGGAAAGTGACTCCTCCTTCGCCAACACCATCTTAGCAAAGTCTGATTTAAAAAATCTGAGCTCATTCTCCAGCTTCACTTTTTATCCCGCATCTTCAAATATTCTTCAGTGTTGACAACAGTTTCTCTAAGCCTACGTTTGTTCTCTTCCTCATACATGCTCCAAAGCTTCGCTAGGCACATTTTCAAAGACTATGGCCACTCTTGATCAACCCACTTCAAGTAAGAACACTTTCGTTCATCCTATAATATTTAAAACTAGATCAGTAACAATTGTAGGGGAAATGGGTTTATAGCAACATACAAAATCACCAATGCTTATTTTGAAAAAATGAAGAAACATGTTAGTTATGACATATCTTCTCAAAAAGATCAATGTGCAAATGAAATAATTGGTACTGAGACAACAACCAAATTCTGGAACATCAGAAGCTATAATTAACTATAACGACGCTACAAGTTCTTACTCATGTACAATAAATAACAAATTGCACATTTTATGAGGAAAGCAAATATAACTGCAGCAGCATAGCGACAGTATTTGGATGACAGCAAATTGATACTAACAGGTGTGTATATGCACAATTTTAGTAACATAGAACTAATAGCACTAAGGTCGTCCACTATGTATGCCAAAACTAGGGTAAAGACAACTGTTGCTACATCTCGCACCGGTGCCCTGCACTGGCGAGCCGATGTAGCAGAAAAAAAAACAGGGACCCGGACTCTGGAGCACGTAGTTGCTCCGATGCCCAATTCCTTCGTGCCATAAAGAATTAGTATTTTACTGCTTGGCTGCTCGGATGTGTGGACCAAAGTTGGCTGCACAAACTACTGAAGCGGTGCCAAATAATTTTCTAATGGCACCGCTGATGAGATGGCAACAATTTAAGATACTAGGTACAAACTGTGACACTGTCTTAGGATGCGTTTGGTTGAAGGTGTGGTATGAATGGGTTGGGACCATGACAGTGTCTGAATCACATCTAACAAATGATTTGTAACAACGAAAGAGGGTCTAACCTTCTTGATGTCTACTACACAACCTTCTTCTTGTAGACGTTGTTGGGCCTCCAAGTGCAGAGGTTTGTAGGACAATAGCAAATTTCCCTTAAGTGGGTGACCTAAGGTTTATCAATCCGTGGGAGGCGTAGGATGAAGATGGTCTCTCTCAAACAAACCTGCAGCCAAATAGCAAAGAGTCTCTTGTGTCCCCAACACACCCAATACAATGGCCAATTGTATAGGTGCACTAGTTCGGCGAGGAGATGGTGATACAAGTGCAATATGGATGGTAGATATAGGTTTTTATAATCTGAAAATATAAAAACAGCAAGGTAACTAATGATAAAAGTGAGCGAAAACGGTATTGCAATGCGTTGAAATAAGGCCTGGGTTCATACTTTCACTAGTGCAAGTTCTCTCAACAATAATAACATAATTGGATCATATAACAATCCCTCAACATGCAACAAAGAGTCACTCCAAAGTCACCAATAGCGGAGAACAAACGAAGAGATTATTGTAGGGTACGAAACCACCTCCAAGTTATTCTTTCTTATCGATCTATTCAAGAGTCCGTAGTAAAATAACACAAAGTTATTCTTTCCGTTCGATCTATCCTATAGTTCGTACTAGAATAACACCTTAAGACACAAATCAACCAAAACCCTAATGTCACCTAGATACTCCAACGTCACCTCAAGTATCTGTGGGTATGATTATACGATATGCATCACCCAATCTCAGATTCATCTCTTCAACCAACACAAAGAACTTCAAAGAGTGCCCCAAAGTTTCTACCGGAGAGTCAAGACGAAAATGTGTGCCAACCCCTATGCATAAGTTCACGAGGTCATGAAAATCACAAGTTGATCACCAAAACATACAAAAAGTGGATCACGTGAATATCCCATTGTCACCACAGATAAGCACATGCAAGACATACATCAAGTGTTCTCAAATCCTTAAAGACTCAATCCAATAAGATAACTTCAAAGGGAAAACTCAATCCATTACAAGAGAGTAGAGAGGAGAAACAACATGAGATCCAACTATAATAGCAAAGCTCGCGATACATCAAGATCATGCTGAATCAAGAACACGAGAGAGAGAGAGAGAGAGATCAAACACATAGCTACTGGTACATACCCTCAGCCCCAAGGATGAACTACTCCCTCCTCGTCATGGAGAGCGCCGGGATGATGAAGATGGCCACTGGTGATGGATCCCCCTCCGGTAGGGTGCCGGAACAGGGCCCCGATTGGTTTTTTGGTGGCTACAGAGGCTTGCAATGACGGAACTCCCGATCTAGGTTATTTTATGGAAGTTTGGGGATATATAAGAGGCGTTGGCATCGGGAACAAGTTAGGGGGTCCATGAGGCGGCCATGAGGCGGGGGGAGCTCAGGGGGGTAGGGCGCGCCCCTACCCTCGTGGTGGCCTCGTGACTCTTTTGGTCCATCTCCGATGCTCCGTGGGCTTCTTCTGGTCCAAAAATGATCTCCGTAAATTTTCAGGTCAATTGGACTCCGTTTGATATTCCTTTTCTGCGATACTCAAAAACAAGGAAAAAAACAAAAACTGGCACTGGGCTCTAGGTTAATAGGTTAGTCCGAAAATCATATAAAATAGCGTATAAATGCATATAAAACATCCAAGATGGATAATATAATAGCATGGAACAATCAAAAATTATAGATACGTTGGAGATATATCACTTCTCTGCACATGCCAGAAACTTCCTCCCACTGTCCATAGAATCAAACGCAACTAGCTTCACGCATGGAGATTGATGGTGACAACGAGTAGATAGATCTTCAGCCACCCCGCTCCATTCGTTGCCACTGATGGTCCTAGGGAGCTACAAGAGGAAGAAATGACTCAAATCGATCGCCGGGTAAAAATCATTCATTCCAAGTCATAGCCCAAGAGAGAGAAGAGAGGCATACCCGGGTGGTGAAGGAGTCGTCACCGGAGGAGGAACCGCTGGAGAGGTCTTTGCAGAAGACCAGGGCGACCCCGGCAGTAATGATGCGAGACGATGAGAGGGAGGAAGCGGCTATAGCTTAGGAAGGAAGAAAGGAAGGAAGGACGAAACAGGGGAAATGTGACTTGTGGTCGGGAGAAAAGGGGGTGGGAAAGGGGGAAGAGGGGCGGGGTAGATATTTTGGCGGTAGGCCAAAATTTTGAAAATGTGGAGGGAAACTTTGTGCGCGGTGCCGCCGGACATTTCACTTTGAACGATTGTGTGCATCGCAAACGATTCTTCTACTTTACGCGCATGGAATGAGTTTGATAATTCAAATTTTGGTGGAAATTTCCCCGGGTACGTCATTGCATAATTTAACTTCGCTTGCTAATTTGGGCACACAAAAGAGCATATAGCAGACAGACCACACTTACTGAATCGAGCAATTTTAGTAATTAAACAGAGCCAATTGACCTAAACACTACTTTAACAAAATACCAGCATTAAAAATAAAGCCTAAGTATGCATAATTTTAACAAATCAACCACCGCGCCGGCCTATGCATCGCCGGTGTGAGATGAGACATCGACGACTTGTCCTGGCGACATGCCGCCGTTGGTGGACTCCGTGTCCCCCTGCTGAAGTCGACCGCGTCCTCGTCCTCGGCGCCGCCCTCAAGGTTGTAGTACTCGTAGTAGTGGTTGCGCCAGAGCTCGCGTTGGTACTCCACCGCCGATTCCTCAACGGACAGACTCTTCTCTACCTTGACCTCGGCTACGCGCAACTCCTCCTCACGGCGCTTCTCGATCTCCGCCGCCTCCTGCATCTCCAGCTCCCGCTTAGCGACCTCATGAGGAAGCAGGTGCTCCATGACCACCGCCGCCTTTTCAGACGTGGGTTGCATGCTGGAGTCCAAGGTGGCCTGGAATATCTTGGCGTGTGCATCCTTGATCTTGGCGTGGATGGTCTCGACCCGGGCCAGGGCGACATCGGTGGCACGGACGGCAGCTTGAGCGCTCTCGGCGTTTGCAGCCACCGTCACAGCAGCTGCTGCAGCCGTCTTGGCTACTGCAGCTGCCCTGTCGGCTGAGGCAGACGCCCTCTCGGCGGAAGTGGCCGGGCTCAATGCGGATGCGGCGGTACTCTCGGCGCAGGCGGTGGCGCTCTCGGTGCAGGCGGCGGCGCTCTGCGGGGACGCGGCCATCGTACGGGCCTTCATGAAGCGTTTCCATGGCATCATCTTTGCAAGAAAGGGGTGCGGGAATGGGGGTCGGGATTCGGGGGTTGCCAGCACTGGAGCAGACGAGCCGGCGAAGCTTAAGGAGGGAAACTTAAATACACCCAGATATTTTTCATCGCAAACGGTTTCTAGAAAACAACTGTGTGATGTTGTAGATATTTTTTTATTAGCTGTGAAAGACGAATTTGGAGTACAGTGGGAACGGATGGTGTTTTAAATGTACGAGAAATTTTGTAGTACTAATACAACTGGCATGTCAAATTTTGGAAAATTTCAGGGGTCATTTGACCTTTTAAGACATTTAACTGATTTTCTAGCCATTTAATGACCGTAATTGAAATTTGAACTACATGTACATGCAACAGCTAACCATTACGGTTTGAAAACTCATATTTTGTGTACTTGTGTGCGATTTAATTCCATGTGCAGTAAATTTGAAGGAATTTTCAAACATATTGGTCTAACGGCTATGACACAATTAACCATGGAGTGACATGGCATTTTAATTCCAAAAAATTAAAAAAAAATGATCAGAAAAACATGAAACCTTGGTTGATGTAATGTCATGCCACCAAGATGATGTGGAAAAAAATTGGCATGTTTGAAGAAAGTTTGGACACACACCCCTCACAAACCGGAGCAACTCACTACAAGACTCGTGGTTCCGAGAGGGAACAATGCATGTTTGATGACGAACGTTTGATGACGAACGGGAGATAGCTTCCTCTTACGACCTTCAATTTTATTTCTACGTCCAATGTGCACTACTACAGTTGTAATGTGAAATTTTTGAAAATTCTTGGGGCCATTTGACCCTTTAAAGATATTTAAGTGAATTTCTAGCCATTTAATGACCGTAATTCAAATTAAACTACATCTACATGCAACGCCTAACCAAAACGGTTTGAAAAATCATATATGTGTACTTGCGTGCGAGTTAATTCCATGTGCAATAACTTAGAAGGAAGTTTCAAACATATTGGTCTCACGACATGGATACATGCATACGTATGCATGGAGTGACATGGCGTTTTAATTCCAAAAAATAAAAAAAATGATCAAAAAACATGAAACGTTGGTTGATGTAATTAATGTCATGCCACTAAGATGATGTGGTAAAGAAATTGGCATGTTTGACAAAAGTTTGGACACACACCCCTCACAAACCGGAGCAACTCACTAGAACACTACTAGGAAATACCTTATAGGTAGAATCTTAGTAGTAGCACGGATTATGTACCCCTCGCTGCTGCTAATTAGTAGTAGCTCGGGTTATAAACCCACGTTTCTACTATGTTGATAGTAATAGCGCTGGGTATAAAGCCCGCGCTACTACTAAGTGATTCCCTTCATATGACCCGTACGTGCTGTAGTACTAGCGCGGGCTGCAAAACCTACGCTACTACTAACTAGATAGTTGTAGCGCAGGTGAAACACACCGCGCTACTACTATTTTGTCGCCAGTTGTGCAGTAACTATAGCAGCTGTGTATAAAATACCAAAGCGTCCCATCCCCTCGGTCTCTCTCTCTCTAATCTTTCTTTTGGCCGCTGCGTCCTCATCCTCCTCCACTACTGGATCTAGCCGCCGCCTAAGTTTCCCCTCACCAAGCTCCAAGCGGCTACTTCTCCAGCCTCCGGCAAGGTGCAGATGTCGGCCGCAGCACAGTATGTGGGGGTCGTGTCATTCCTTATGCAGTAGCTCACAGTGACCTGCACGTCCGTCACCGGCGAGGACGCGGCCGGCGCGTTACTCAGCATCTCCCTTCCCGCGTGGGAGATCGCATCCGTCCAACAACACTGAGCCCACTCTCCTTCCCGTCTCCCCGTTCTTCATGCTCTGAGGTAGAAAAATTAACAAGGGAGCCCCGTGTTCTATTTTTGTGTGGTAGATCTCGTCCTACCTAGCTTGGATCTGTGGACGGCGCACATGGATCAGGCAACCTGCAAGCCGGTGGCTCCGGCAGGCTCATCTCCCTTGTTTAATCAGTTTGCTGAGACTGTACTAGTACTTGTACTGGATTCCCAACCCAATGCACCGTCTACTAGTTGACGCAAATGATCGATGGATGTTTGGAGCGTATAATTTTTTTTAAAATCCTATTAGGTAGTAGTACCATGGGATACTATAGAAGCGCTATCACTAATAGCAGTAGCGTTGGGTAAGAACCGCGCTACTGCTAAAAAATAGCTGTAGCGTCGTAGCAGTAGCGCGGGCACCCACGCTACTGGTATGCAAAAAACCCACGCTACTGGTAAGGTTTTTCCTAGTAGTGGAAGGCTCGTGGTTCCGAGAGGAAACAATGCATGCTTGATGACGAACGGGAGATAGCTTCCTCTTACGGCCTTCAATTTTTTTCTACGTCTAACGTGCACTACTACAACTGTAATGTGAAATTTTTAAAAATTCTAGGGGTCATTTGACCTTTTAAAGACATTTAAGTGAATTTATATCCATTTAATGACCGTAATTTAAATTTGAACTACATCTACATGCAACGCCTAACCAAATCGATTTGAAAAATCATATCTGTGTGCTTGTGTGCGAGTTAATTCCATGTGAAGTAAATTAGAAGGAATTTTCAAACATATTGGTCTCACAACATGGACACATGCATACATATGCATAGTGTGACATGGCATTTTAATTCCAAAAAATGATCAGAAAAACATGAAACCTTGATTCATTTAATGTCATGCCACCAAGATGATGTGGTAAAGAAATTGGCCTATTTGACGAAAGTTTGGACACACACCCCTCACAAACCGGAGCAACTCACTAGAATGTTCGTGCTTCCGAGAGGGAACAATGCATGTTTGATGACGAACGAGAGATAATTTCCTCTTACGGCCTTAAATTTTTTTTCTACGTCTAACGTGTACTGCTACAACTATAATGTGAAAATTTTGAAATTTTAGGGGTCATTTGACCTTTTAAAGACATTTAAGTGATTTTCTTGCCATTTAATGACCGTAATTCAAATTTAAACTACATCTACATACAACGCCTAACCAAACGGTTTAAAAATCATATATGTGTACTTGTGTGTGAGTTAATTCTATGTGCAGTAAATTAGAAGGAATTTTCAAACATATTGGTCTCAAGGCATGGACACATGCATATGTATGCATGGACTGCCATGGCATTTTAATTCCAAAAATTAAAAAATGATTAGAAAAAACATGAAACATTGCTTGATTTAATGTCATGCCACCAAGATGATGTGGTAAAAAAATTAGCTTGTTTAACGAAAGTTTGGACACACGTCCCTCACAAACCAGAGCAACTCACTAGAAGGTTCGTTGTTCCGAAAGGGAACAATGCATGTTTGATGACGAACGGGAGATAGCTTCCTCTTACGGCCTTTAATTTTTTTTCTACATTTAACATGCACTAATACAACTGTCATGTGAAAATTTGGAAAATTTCAGAGGTCTTTTGACCTTTTAAAGACATTTAAGTGATTTTCTAACTATTTAATGACCGTAATTCAAATTTGAACTACATCTACATGCAACGCCTAACCACAACAGTTAGAAAAATCATATTTTTGTATACTTGTGTTCGAGTTAAAAAATCATCAGACGATGTAAATATCTGGTGTTCAAAAAAGAAAATGTAAATATCTGGCAAGACAACCGGCCCCCACACGATTGGCTCTCTATCTCGCGGCTCGAGGTTTGGTAAGTGAGTGGCGGGGACAATAATCAGACACGGTTCTGCATTGGAAACCGTCAGCTATTATGTTCACACACGGATTTTGGCTATTATGTTCACACACGGATTTTGCTGCGGGAATCGTGTGTAATTCATACTGCAGTACTTGTAAATTCCGGCGACCGGCGTGTGTACTGTCCCCGTCGATCTAGATTTCATCCGCTAATAAATACTACCTTGCTCACGCCGTCACGTCTGCATTCTCATCTACATCCCCCCTCGCTCGTCCTCTCTCTCTCAAATCTCTGCCATGGCGTCGCCGGTCTGCCCACACGCCGACAAGGAGTCACCGCCCGCCGAGGGCGCTCACTCGATTAGCAGCAATGAGGACCCCTACGCGCCGCCTGACGAGGTTGCACCGGACCCCCCAACTTTGGATTGGTTTTGGGGCCAGTACAATCTTTGTCTATGGAAGTCGCGGCCGCAAATGAGAAAGCCAGTCAAGTGGCGTTCAAGAAGGAGATGGCGGAGGAGGAAGCCAGGTACAAGCGTCATGTGAAGCCCGTGATGCCGCCTGGAAAAAGGAGGCGGCAGAGCTTTGGGGGCGGGCGCGTCGTCGTGCCGATGAGGTCTACGAAGACGGGTACTTCACGGGGAAGGTCATAGGCGTTGGGTGCCTCGTCGCTTCGTGGAGGTAGGCCGATAAGCTCCAGCGTGCCACCGACGAGGAGCTTCGGTGGGCGCCCAACGAAATGGCAAGATCGGCCGCGCGCGTCCGCCAGCAAGAGGCAGATCGGTACGTCAAGCGCTGCGAGGCGCAGGAGGAGTACTGCCTCCGCACTGGGAAGATGTCGCGCACCAGGGAGCTGCTGGAGAGGGGCTGCCAGAATATTGGCCCCAGGAGGGATTATTAGTTTTAGTATTGTTCATTTTCAATTTTATGCATTGTACCTAGTAGTTAAGTATCATCATGTATATGTGATGATATTATATATATAATATATATATATATATATATATATATATTGTGAATTCCATTTTCTATCTGTTTTTGTATATACGAATTTGAATCTAGCTGTTATCATCCACATATGCAGAATGAAAAGTGTATATACACACATTGAAACAGAACATATAAGAATGGAAAACAGAGTACAGACATTGAAACAGAGCAATAAACAGAGCAATACTATGATTGCTATGAATACATAGCTATCCACATCGAAACGACTTTTCGAAATAAAACGCGTCCATGAGACCATGACCAGCAGCCCTTGCCTACGGTAGCTCTTGGCTCTGCCTGAACTCGTGCAGGCGTTCGTCCAAGCGGTCGACATGCTCGCGGTACATCTGAAGCGCGATCTTGACCTCCAAGTTGGCTATTTCATCGGAGATCACCAGCTCGAGGATGTGACGGTCATGTTCCTCTACTGCGCCCAGGTGGACACCTGGGCCAAGGTGGCGGTCGAGCCTACGGACCAGCGCGTTGGCACCAGCGGGCCGCGGACAAGGCGAATGGCGGCACCCATGCGAATGGCGCGACGGGCGTCCGGGGCAAGTACGACGTGGCCGGCCTCTGGTGCAAGTACGGCGCTGAGGGACTCTGCCCACTCCTGGCGAGGAATGGGGGTACTGATCGGACGTGTACCCAGCTGCGACACCGTGTCGACAGCAGGCAAGCGCCGATGAATGCGCTCTTGCTGTGCGGCGCACCGCGCCTCTCGCTCTGCGGCGCTCGAACGGTCTCATCATGCGGTGAGCCGCAGCCTATCGGCGCGGACACGCCTAGCTTGCTCTACGACGCGTCATCGATCATGTTGTGCGGCGAGCTGTAGCCTATCGGCGCTGACATGCCTATCTTGATCCGCGGCGCTCAAGCACCATGCGCCAAAGGTCTGCTCAACCCTGGCGATGACGCGCATCACGGTGTCGTCCATCGCGTTGCCGGGGAGCACCTCGACATCGACGGGTCATGGCACATGCTCATTTTCCTCGTCAACGAGGTTGATGGCAGAGGCGCCGCTTTGGTGGGTTGGCATGCTTGGAAAAGGTGGATGTGCTACAGGCTGCGCTTGTCGCCTCCGTGTGTCCCGCGTCGCCTATGCGCAATATCGCTGGGTGGCAGGAAACAGGTGAGGAAATGGTGGGAAACGGTGGCGTGTTCGTAAAACTCCATCAATTAATGGAAACTTAGCATAGGAACATCGAGCTAGCACAAGAAGGAGATGATGATCAAATGAACACGGACCACACTAGGGAACCGTTTCTGTTATTATCGGTATTCGCATACATTTTTTTATTACAGACCTGTTTGCCACGTATCACACACATCTTATTATATTGAACCGTTTCTGTTCTCTTGTCTCAACGCAAACAGTTCATCTGAGTGAACCGCATGCCGTATATCGCACACACCTTCATCTGGCTTCCCGTTTCTTTTGTGTTGCCTAATCACAAACAGTTCATCCGAGTGAACCGTATGATGTATATCACACACACCTCCATCTGGCTGCCCGTTTCTTCTGTTCCTCCTCATCGCAAATAGTTAATTAAACTGAACCGTATGCCCTGCATCGCACTCGCAACTAAAATCTGAACCGTGTTTGATGCATCCTCCATTGTAAACGTTTTGCACCTTTTTGACGGTTTTTTACACCACCGTTTGCGATTATGGCATCACACACAATTTCGTCGAAGGGTCTCTGATCGTAGTGTCGCGTTAGCAGCATCATGCAGTAGTGTTTACTCATTCCATAATGCATCATCCCGCAACTAACTCATTAGTCATATTGCTTGCAAGGCTTATAGTGATGTGCATTACCGAGAGGGCCTAGAGATACCTCTTTGATACACGGAGTGACAAATCCTAATCTTGATATATGCCAACTCAACAAACACCTTCGGAGACACCTGTAGAGCATCTTTATAATCACCCAGTTACGTTGTGGCGTTTGATAGCACACGAAGTGTTCCTCCGGTATTCGGGAGTTGCATAATCTCATAGTCAAAGGAATATGTATAAGTCATGAGGAAAGCAATAGCAATAAAACTAAATGATCATAATGCTAAGCTAACGGATGGGTCTTGTCCATCACATCATTCTCTAATGATGTGATCCCGTTCATCAAATGACAACACATGTCTATGGTTAGGAAACTTAACCATCTTTGATTAACGAGCTAGTCAAGTAGTGGCATAGTAGGGACACTCTGTTTGTCTATGTATTCACACATGTACTAAGTTTTCGGTTAATACAATTCTAGCATGAATAATAAACATTTATCATGATATAAGGAAATATAAATAACAACTCTATTATTGCCTTTAGGGCATATTTCCTTCAATTAATTGAAGTTGCTTTTCTCCTATTTTCTTAGCTTCTATTTATGTACGTAAATACGTAATACATGTCCTCCACCCATACATGTTAACAAGAAAATATGACATCTCGATCTGCTTTATTTGGGCCAACAACTTCTTTCTTGTCGATGTATCATCATTTTGCTCCCCTGCCATCCCACTATATATTTTCACATATCCACCCTTTACTGCTGCATTGTCATCAGTTTCATTCATGGTGTCATAAAATATTCTAACGCTTCGCTTGGATGTCTGTATTAGAAGCCTCCAATTGAATTAGTCGGAATACTAATTCAACAAGAAAGCTGAAATGGGCATGAATACAAATTCCTTTATTTAGTTGTAATGACTACTACCGTACGGAAGTGTATAGCAAAAATCGTGGGTTTCTTTTTGTTTCAATTGTAGACATTTGGTGTGTGTGTGTGTGTGTGTTGAGAAGGGGTTAAAGTCGATAAAGAAACTTAACAAGGTAAGGGCCACTATGGATTGCAAGAATATGAAAATGCCGCAATAGACAAAATGTAGGATTGAGATGCCGCATACCGGGAAATCCTACAAGATTATCAAAGCATGGAAATCTTGCATTAAGTTCCTTTTGGATGGTGGACATGAAAGAAACACATCAATTCTAGAATCTTGCATAGGGAGGGTATAGGTAGATAGAGTGAAGGAGCACCAGACTTCTCAAAAGACACAAAATAGTAAGAGGTTTGAGCTCATCTCGGAATTCCTATGGAATGAGAGGGCATAGGAATGGATATAGTAGGAATATGGTACTCTAATCCTATGATCTAAAGGGCTTCCATAAAAAAATTCCTTCATTTTCGAGTACTCTAGAGTTCCAATGAAAATACTTCGATCCAAATAAGCCCTAAATTCTCCTCTTCCAACAAAGCCCCTAGGACACGCGACAGAATTGTAGAGATCGCAAATTTATTGGCCACATGAAAAAACAAATGGGTTCCATGTAATTTTCGAATGTCGCTCATTCCAAACAAGTGAGTTTCTTTCTATGCTTCGTCTCCATTTCTAGAGAACAAGATTCAACCCACTCTTTCTATTGCAGCACACTCTCGATCTCTAGAAAAAATGATTAAATATGAGATGATACTACTTATAAGTAAAGATGTCCATTGCATCCCCTTTGTATTGGTATAGTAAGTGTTTTGGATAGAGGTAAGTGCCATCCGACTAGAACTGCAATAGAACTGAAGGAAGTCTATACATATATACATATGTAAGACAGAAGGTTGGTGAGAGTTTTACTAGCTTGATAGATAAAACTATTTAGGTCCATTTAAAAAGGCTAGCAATAAAGAGAAGAACACATGGGCATTGCTATTTATAACACTAGCCCCCCCCCCTCCTCTCACACACAAACACTAGTTAGAAGGGCTTCCTCAAGTTTGTAATGGGAAGTTCCTTATAAAATATAGTCGTTGAAACATGCCAATGTGGGATATGGTTTTGAAGATCTCGTGAAGAGGAACACAATGGTCAAAACAAACTATAATTTAGATCCACCATATGAGTAATGTGGTTTTAATTTTCATGGTGCTAGCATCATCATTTTCAGTAATATGCATGTATTGCTCAGAGTTGGTTGTTTTGACTACTTGGGTAATCTTTGCATGACAGGAAGGGACCACATAGAGAAATTTGTGTATGCGAACAGCACACAGGATTTGAGTTTGTCTGCTGGTGGGCATTGACAAAATTGTTGACATAATTGACGTGGAATGATTTGTGCAGCAGAGAGTTTTTACAAGATGTTGAGCATCTGAGTGTTTTTGTCACACGAAGTAAGCATAGCTTAGATTATTAGGTTTATATGTGGTGGAACCATCCCACCCAGGTTTAAGTCCTAAACTTGTCATGGTCACTCGAATATTTCCTAGTTTTATTTTAGGCTTTACGATGCTATTTTTTAGTATTATGAATGCCCATTGATTTCGAGGTGCCAACTGGTGTTTTGGTATAATGCTATTCTTTTAGTACCACTTACATTTAGTGAAAACTATAACTTGCACATTTTCTAGAAATAGATTTAAATCCAAGAAATATTGATCGGTCTATAGTTATTGAAACTGTTGAGAAAATGGTACTATGTATAACTATATCTCGAAGGGGAAGCCCGTTTCTTGTACTTGGTGTTTTGAATCCTACAAAATTTGTGTTTTTTTATTGCGCAATGAAAAATAAGAAAATTTTCTAATCGGTTGAGGTAGATGCTAGATTTCCTACGAGTTGTACTGTAAACAATTCTATAGGTAACTCCTATATGATTCAATCAGGCGAATCAATGACCAATATAGGAAAAAATCTGAAGTATTCCAATAATTCAAATCTCCATTGAAATTCCTTTGAATCATAGAGCCCCTTGGTCTGTGGGATTGGGTTCGAGATATTCCTATGGATTCAATTCATGTGCCCTCCATTCCTTAGAAATCACAACATGATCGAGCTCAAACCTCATTTTATTTTTCTTAGAGAAGTACATTGCACTTGCACTCTCTCCCTCTCTCTCTCCTCCCTCTCCCCTCCATCTCCTCTCTCTCTCCCATCGATCCTCCAAAATTCATGTGTTTTCTCATGTGCCCTCCATTCCTTAGGAATCTCAACATGATCGAGCTCAAACCTCATTTTATTTATTTTTCTTAGAAAATTACATCGCACTTCCACTCTCCCTCTCCTCCCTCTCTCTCTCATCGATCCTCCAAAATTCATCTGTTTTCTCATGTGCACCAGACAAAAGCATCTCTCATATTCCGTGTCTTGAAATTCTACAGGAATTCACACTATGTAGCATCTCAACCCCGAGACCCAATGAGGTTTGAGGTAATATTGGGGGCATAGGAATGAATTCCATAGGGATTAGAACCCTAGGAATATCCTATGGTATGGGGGCATATGAATGATTACATAGGAATTCGAAAACCTTAGTCCTATGGACCAAAGAGCTTCCGTAGGAAAATTTTCTTAAGATTCAAATCCCTCAAAATTCCTATGATAATCCTTCAATCCAAATAGGTCATAAATACTCATGTTCCAAAATAGGCCCTAAGCCTGGCAAAAACCCTGTAGAGATCACGAATGTATCGGTTCCATGAAAAAATAAACGGGTTCCATGTACTTTCCTAGTGTCGCTCATTCCAAGCAAGTGAGTTTCTTTCTATGTTTCATAATCATCTCCATTTCTATTGGATAATTTAGCCTACGCTGGACCACTATGCAAATGACTAAATGTCAATGATATTACTTGTGAATAATGACGTCAATTTCACCCACTTTGTATAGGTATAGCAAGAGTTTTGGAAAGAGGTAAGCACCATGCGCGTGACTAGAACTACAATAGTACAATATTGAAAAGTGAAGGAAGTCTCAAGCTATACATACATACATAAGGAGGGAGGAAGGTGAATGAGAGTTGTACTTGGTAGCTAAACTATAAAGGGAAGAGCATCTGAACTTATAATACTAACCTCCCACCCCAGCCACATCGAGCACACACAAAGGGAGAGCTTCCTCAAGTAGATCGTAGTGGATAATGAATAAATGTTCAAAAAAGGTTCATGTCTAACAATTGGAACTATGTGATAGAAAATAAAAGCAGCCCAAACTACTCTTAACTCGATAGTTTGGTAGAACAAAATGACATATAAGGTCATTAATTGAAGTGGTTTCCCCCTATTTTCTCAGTTGGTTCTATTACTATACATAATACATGTCCTTCTCCACCCCAACATGTTAACAAGAAAAGATGCCATCTTGCTCTATTTTATTGGACCGACCAACTTCTTTGTTGCCGATGTATCATCATTTTGCTCCCCCTCCCACTATATATTAATCTATTTTCACCTATGCATCTTTTACTGCCCCATTATCATCAGTTTAATGCATAGTGTCTTAAAAATTCTAAGTGAAAAACAAGTAATATTTGTATTAAAAAATTGTATCAACCCGTTTGTTGGAGATGAAACAAAATTTAGAACACTATGAGTGAGAAATTCATCAAGAAACATGTACCCCATGTATCGTGGCTCATAAAAGAATATTCTAAAAATAAGACACCCTAAATCCATATTTAGGAAGATTTAAATAATCTATTGTTTCGAGGGCTAAATTTCTATCTGCTCGCATGCTAACAAATGAATGAAAATATTGAATAATTTTTTTCTTGTGTATCTTGATGGATATACTATTACTTTTTTATTAACTTAATCCACAAATAAATGATGATGCTAGCATGTACCATTTCTCTTCTCAAGCTTCAATGGCATCTAAAAGAAAAACCCTTATAAAGAAGTCTCAACACTCCTTTACTAATGTGGTGGGACTAAACTTCTCACCATGTCATGACACCTCACAAGGAAATATTATTTATATATGGGCCCAGAGCCCATCTAAAATTCAACATATCTAGCATGCATGCGAGAAGCAGTTAAGCAAGTACTATCAGTCTTTAGAACGGGGCCACCATGTTTGGATGGGACAACCCCACGATTCTTTTTGTATTGGAAACTCTATGATCTTTGAGCAATAAAGACTTGGCTTCCCTCATAAAAAAAGCTCGCTAACAACAGTAGTGTATCTTTTATTTATTTTCTCCAGCCTCTTGGTCGTGTGCCTTGATTTCTTTTTTTCGAAGACAGTGTGCCTTGATTATGCACCCATGTCCTCTCGTGCATATTGTCGGGTTACATTGGGCCAACAGACATGGCCCAAAAGTGGAACAAGAACTGGATTAAGTAGAACGAAAAATGCACTAGGTATATTAGGGACCAGTTATAAGTTAGTCGCCCAAAAGTTTATTTCAGGTAAGTTGATTTTCTAGGGCTCTAGGCCATTAGATAAAAATCCAATGGATGTCCTTTTTCCTTCTTCCTTCAAATTTCTTTCTCCTCCAACCGTTCCCCCTTCCATAAAATCGACTTATTCAAATTGCAAATTCAGTCAACTTAATATATACTAGCTATATATTGTGGTATACTAATCAATTGGGCCCCGAGCAGTCGATGTGATATGTCATATTTGCTCCCCACGTAAGTGAATTCAAAATGGTTGCAACATAGGTTTGAAATTTTTATGGTCAAATCCTGAACTTGTATTCCTTTTTTAACTACAATTGGAAGTGTTCTTTCTGCTTAACTAAACTTGGAAGTATTTACCAGTTTTAGAACACAAATTCAGAGTATAACCCTTTTTCCCATAGAATGGTACTTCCTAAAACCCTACATATTTCGCCCCCGTGCCTGGGCCATGTATAGAATACTTCACTCAGATCCAACTAACGGACCAACACAACTATCCTTATTCAGCCCCAAAAGGCCCAGCTTTGTTGCCGTTTATGCCCTCGGCGACCGTGATCATAGGTGATCCATGCGGTGGCGGGTGCTGCTCTTGTTACCTGCTCAACCTTCTCTCAATCAAAAGGAAAAAAGAAAAGAAATGTCCGATCCGTCCATTCTCGGACTCTCTTTCACGTGAACATGACGCATGTAACGCATCAACAGCTTGGAGTGGGGTTAAAAAACTGTGATGCGTTCAATACACGAATCGAAAACCGGATATTCAATTTGGCCATGGGGAGCATTTGCTCTTGCCCATCAAAAATATTTTTCTAAATGTCAAAAAAATATGAAAAACTTAGACATACACATATTCATGTCCAAATGTTATCTGCAAATATTTAGGCGCAATGGCCAAGCATTTCGCTCTGTGCAAAAAACGCAAGTTAGTCGACAAATTTTTGACATTTCTCGGCTACTTGACTTTGTTTTTCACTTGACAAAATTGTACTGTTTCGTTTCAATTGAAAATTGCCATGCACGCTTTGGGCAGTAAACATTAACATGTACAAGCCGCTAGATGAATGTCATAGTGAACTCAATAATATATCACATCAATTAATTGGCAAGGAGTACTAGCTTTCATTTGAATGGCAGCTGGCAATTGGGGCAGTACTAGTCGGAGTTACAATATATCTGCAACCATTGCCCACTGAAGCACAACACCAGATAAAAGGAGCAAGCACGCAAGCACAAGCCAGCCCATGGTCGGCGAGATGGCCAGCCGTTTCCTTCGATCTTCAACGGGTATGGCCTTTGTGAACATCTCCTTTGCGACGGTGACATCGCACCTGATACTGAAACGATCGTGCTTGAGGTAAACCGATCCCTCAAGCTCGCTCCTCTTGATGAGATCATAGCCCGTGGCAAGACGCGCAGATTGACTGCCGGAGAAGCTGCACAGCGGGCTGGTCTTGCTGTAGGAAGGCACAGGGTTCCCATGCTGGTCCAGCAAGCTAATCGTGAACTTGGCCTTTACCTCATCGAGATCATCGGCGTGATCGCAGTGCAGCATGACGGAGATCCAGTCGGAGTCCTTCGAGTCGAGGCTGTCGGGGTAGTAGAGCAGACGCCATCGATGACCTCCGACGGCGAACGCCTCGGAGGCGATGTACTTGCCGTTGCCGAGCCCCTTGGTGAGGGAGTAGCCGTCGATGCGGAGGACGTGCGACCCGGACACCGCCGGGGCGACGATGGCCGACGCGGACAGCGACGGTTCGCCGCCGCCGACGGACATGGCGGGCCTGAAGAAGCAGAAGAGTACTAGTGCTGTGATGGGTAGCATGCTAGCCGGTGGAAATGGAGAATGGCAGAAGAGATGGAGCCGGTGACGTTCTTATGTAGAGTGCGTACTGCTGTGATGTTCGCATCACTCCGGCGCGTCACACGAGCAGTCGGGCGGCTCGTCGAGGGGACGCGCGCCCGCGGATAGCTCTGTTGACTGCGCGTGCATGCTTAGCACAGGAATCAGCGCCGTGTTTAACTACCTCGGTCGTGGAGATCGAATCGCCCGCTTCTGCGGCTCCGATTGATAAAAGGTGTGAAACAAGTTTTGGTTCGTCACAGCAAAACGATCTGGCTTCGCTAAAGATATTTTTTGCTGTGGAGAAATTCATTCCTATGTTTTTATTTGGGTAAGAAAATTACCTCTACTTGATCTGGTCGTTTTGTGGATTCTGATTAGCAAATGACCCATCTTTATCCATAAACTAGACAAAGCATGTCAGATCGAACAAAAGACATGATGAAACCTAAGTTACATCAGCATACGTCGAATCTACATCCACCTCTTGCAGCTCGACTTTTCTACTATGAAAAAACTACCAGCCATTCCCTAAACTAGATGATTTCCCCGCGCGTTGCTGCGGGACATCAGTGTACAACTTGATGTATATTTTGCCATGGAAAATCATTTCATTGATATCTGAAATTTACTTATTTAAATTCAGTTTTCATGTGGACTTAAACCCTAAGTATCTATTTAATAGATGAACTCAACTGATATCAAGATAGACTATGTTTAATTGAAAATGACACAATGATGGGTGCCAAAAAAAGGGGGTTGACCAACAGGGGAATATGTGTTCATATTTGATATTTCCAACTGAATTAACTTTGTTCATTCATCGTCAATTACAGCTGGCTAGCGAAAGACATTATACTCGTACATGATTGATAGATGAACATGATGTTAGCTCATCAATTTAGGGAGCTGATGTCCCAATGGCATTGCCGGAGGTAAGACAGTTGTAAAACTTAGTTGGCTAGTTTAGGGAGCTGATGCCATCATGTAGTTGAGAGTACGCCATATAGCTCCTAGCACGTAGCTGGCTAGTTGTAAAACTGGCATAATCATACAGGGACCTTACTATGAGATAGAAGCTATAGAAAATAAACATCCTCTAAATAAACTCTTCATAGAAAATAATTCCACAAGTTGGGACGTCCCGGTTAACTTTTCACGGTTGTCACTTTGGCAAGGTGAATGAAAGCAAGGTCCTCAAAATGACAACTATCCAAGCTTCAAAACGCTGATGGGTTGATAAGCAAAGTATTATAGAAGTTGGACAAACAATACTCCAAGATCTGAAAAAATAGGAATTTTCACCATCTAGCGCTTGAAATCAAAATCAACCGGATAGGAGATATGAGAACGGTCCATCATATATCGATGCATGCTTGCCGACAGTGCTTATGTTACAGTGGTTCATGGATGTGACAAACTGGGCAGACTTGGTGCCAGCTTGACGTTGATGGAGCAAGAACATAGCTTTCTTCCAAAAAATGGCTCCCTACAACACATAAATCAGAGTTTCCAACTGAACCTAACTCAAAAAATTAAAATCAGTAGATCTGGGGAGATATAGGAGGGAGAGCGCCTACCTTTGGTGCTTGTGATATTGGGGGAGGACGCAGACCACAAATCAGAGTTTCCAATCTAAGCTATGTCAAAATATGTTTATACACACTCGAGATCGAAACAACGCCTGCAAGACGTGGCTGTCAATCAAGGCACAACCCGGCGTTAACATCAGCCATGCCCTTCGAGGCCGAAAAGAAAGCCGTCCACCGCCTGGGCAGTTGGCCGGCGCGGCGTCCGCTGAGGTGCCCAGGAGTGCGTCCTTCCAGGCAAGATTCCAGCGGCCTATCTGATTCCTCCCACCAACATAGGCCGCCATCTCATGCTGCAGCCTACTATCCATGCCTTCCATTTGCGGCATCGGCAGATGAAGCAGGGCTCGGGGGAGGCCACCAAGGACAGCGGCTGGAACGGAGGAGGAGGGGAGGCGCCACGGACCGGCGACCGTGATAGAGGAGACGACCAGACGCAGAGATCTCTTCCTAGCCGTCGCACTCTATGTTATTGCCGGGGGAAAAGATTGGTCCTTTATTTAGGAGACAGAGGAAAGGATGGCGGGGGGAAGGAAGGCTGTTCTTCTTCTTAGAATGAAACGATTGGGCTTTCCCCCCCTGCGTGCGTAACTGAAACCACTGGGCTTCGGTGGTAACATAACTCTCGAAACAGAGGGACGGATTCTCAAAAAAAAAAAAAACAGAGGGACGGCATGCACGTGTAGATGCTACGTACTAATAGAAACAGGTTAAATAGGACAAGAATTGATGATGTGACGGGTTGTTGATGTGGATAGGCTGCATGTCAAGAAAAATATGATAGTGGGGATGAACTATTTAGGTATTATAGATGGGTCGTGTCGTGCTAGCCCTGCGCTTTTAATCGCGTGTGGTGTCCACGGGCTAGCCTGCATGACACGATCCATATGGCCAGGTTTGCTTAGCACACAACTCATCTGTCAATGGGTTGTCCAGTTTAGCCACACCGGAAAAAATTCTCTGCGGCGACTGCATCTCAAATTCATCGAGATAATAGGATGTCTCGAGTTAAGCATCTACAGTTCCGATGTGGCCCAATAGCGTGCCTTCAAAAGAAATGTAGAAGAAAATGGGGAGCACCCAGGATTCAATCCCGGGTCTCTGACATGATAGGCGGCACTGCTAGCCAGTCAGTTAGCATCGAATTTGTGGAAAATAGTAGGGCACGACCTACTTAAGGGGAAAAGAGCCGGTTTTCCATTGAGTTTTTCATGTTTTTTTTCTTTGTTTTCTCACCCGTTTTTCTTCGTTCCTTTCATCATTTTCACTGGTTTGTTTCTTTTATTATTTATTTTTTTCTTTATTTCTTTTCATAGTTCCCATTGATATTTTTTTTCTTTCCTTTTTCTTATTTTGCTTCGGTTTTCATTGTTTATTTCTTAGTTTTCATGGCTTTTTTCTCTTCTTTCCTTTTTCTTCATTTTCATCAGTTTTGTTTTGTTTCTTTGTCATTTTCCCTAGATTTTTTATTATTTTTCTATACCCATTTTTGGTATACATCCAATCTTTTCTCCCCTAAAAATATTTTTTTCTAATACACGTTTAACATTTTCAAATACAAGTTTAAATTTTATTAATACATGATCAACACTTTTTCTATACACATTTCTTTAGAAAATTCAAATCCTTGATGAACATTTTCTAAATACAAGAGTATTATTTTTAATATATAGTCAACAGTTTTATATACATTTTGAATATATTTTTAAATGCTTGATTAACATTTTTCAAGTTTGTTCAACATTTTTTCAAATACTTGATTCACATTTTTATATACATGATCAAAACAAATTCATGATTTTGAATACATGGTCAATATTTTTTTCTATACACATTTAATTTTTTCCAAATGCTTGATTAACATTTTTAAAGCTTGATTATCATTTTCATGTACATGCTCAATTTTTTCATCTTTTTTTAATACATGGTCAATGTATTTTCCATACACATTTAACATTTTTTTAAAATTCTTGATTAAAAAATTCAAATATTTGTTCTAATTTTTTCAAATGCTTGATTCACATTTTTTTAAATAAAGGATCAAAGTTTTCATACATAATTTTTTGTATTCATGATAAACCTTTTCTATATACACATTTAACATTTTTCAAGTGCGTGGTTAACATGTTTCAAATATTGTTTGCAGTGTTTTTTGTAAAATGTATATATATTAAAGTATTAAAAATAAAGCAAAAAACATAAACAGAAAACTAAAAAACACAGGAAAAAAATGAGGTTGCGGCCTTTCGCGTTCCTGGGCCGGCCCATATCGAGACGTAGGGGCACCCAGATTTCTTCGCTGCCGTTTTGAAAAACAAAAGCCACACCGACAGTTTGAAACAATAAAACAGATCTTGACGGCGACTCCCGCCGCCGTCGCTCCACTCCCTCCGCCGCCGCCGCTCGACTCCCGCCGCCGCAGCTCGAACTCCCTCCTCCGACGCCGCTCTCCAAGCCAGCGCAGAGCTCGACTTCCGCCACTGCGTCTTGATTCCAGCCGCACGCAGTCTCCGGGGACTTCTCCGCCAATATCGAGCCACCGCCGCCAGGTACTTCCCCTGCTCCTCTCTCCTTGTGCTTAACTGGAAAAATCGTATTATTTCCATGAACTTCTAGGAGTAGGATGGTAATGTAAGCTTTGTTGGCCGTTTCGACCCGGGACGGCGTCGCCACCATGGGCCTGGGCAGCATATGCATACGGCACGGGCACACTAGTGGACTTGTATGTGTTGTTGATTTAATCATGCGCTTCCAGACAGAGATTGGAAATAGAAGGTCTTCTGCTTGTATTTTACAGATATGTTTATCCATTTGGATTAGTTCTGAACTTAGTGATTAGGATTTAGGAGATGAACGAGGCAGTAACTTTGTACTTGTAGTCTCGGTTTTTAGCTATGAATGTCAGCTATCTTCAGTTTTACGGCTATTTGAGCAGGCCATAAATTTTTTTGCTTCAGTGATTGTTGACAAATTAGAACTTGCATTCGAAGGTTGGTTTTAAGGGTGTTAGGTAATATTGATGCTGTTAGGGTCTCTCTACTGATCTCACGAATCACTTACAGATACAAGGATTTGGGTAGCTAGATTACATGAACAAGCAAGAACAAGGGGATTGAGGAGGAGAGCCAGAGGTGGGAGAGGAAGCCGCCGTGCCGTTTCAGTCGTGATCCAACCGGATGACCTGCTCGATCCACCCTTTCAAGTATTTGTAGTCGCTGGCTCCATGGCCTAGATGCTAGGCCCGACCCTCTCATGCCGGCCCACGGCCCACCCGTGGAGGGTTGCTAACACCCCTCCCTCCTTGAAACTCGGCTTGACCCCAAGCCGAAGCTCAGAAGAAGACTGGAAGGTTGACTTGCCAGGATCCCACGGCGCTTGAAGTTCCTTGATCTTGCTAGGATCGCCATGGTAATCTTCATGATAGTAGCCAAGATGGGTGTAGACTCGATCAAAGTAGCAAGCTTGCTTGCCCAGGTTGCCGAAGTAGTCACCATGGCCGATGGGAACCAAGTTGAGGATGACGTCGAGGTAGTAGTTGTGGTCGACAAAGGTGGCGACGACCATGAAGATCCTCCCTCCTTGAAAAATTGCGTGCCCACAGTGAATCCAGAGCTCCACCCCGTCCATGGGCCATGCTACCAACCAGATCCAAGATGTACACGCCGACAACATTGATAACCATTGGTGTTGTTCCAAACACTGCAAACAAGTAGTCCACCATCTCTCAAAGTTAGTCCGAATTAACGCCATGCATACTGACCATGCTATCATTGGCACGCCCGGCACCCAGACGCTGAACCTTGTGATAAACGAATACCATGCACTGGACTTCTTGATCAGTCCATGTGAACTATCTTGGCAAACTTGGAGCACCCAGCAATGAGCATAGAGATAATACTTCCCATTCGAACCAGGAGGAATCAACAGGCTATTAACATTTCCAAAGCACCAGTGCCCTTGTAAGATGGGCATAACATTGAAAGAAAATTGCAGTCTAAAGCCACCCTGGTCCCGATATTCCTTCAGTTCTGTGATGCTATTCCCAAACTTCGGCCAATCAGATAGAAGTGAGCTTAGGAAGCCCCAGCAGTGGTCCTCACAGTTTATGCACATAATGGAAGCCTCCAAGAATTTATCAAACCATGAACATGTTGCTCTCCCCTTCCTTGCCACCAATCAGTGCAGATGAAGAGAGTTAATGGCACAATTTCCATAATATTGCAGCTCCATTTGCTGCTTCTGTAGAGGTGCCCCAGCCAACGATCCAATGGAATGTGTTTGCACATACACTTGGTTTTCCATTTCACCAAAGTTTACACCGTAAGAGCTCCACCTGGCAACAACATGCAAGTGAAATTCAAACACAAATATGATCTTGTTGCGTAGGGAAACTTCTATGCCATGCACATCGAACTCCTTCGCATGTACAGCAAGCTCCAGGTTGAACAATGATTCGCGTGCATGGTCTTCACCACCACAAGGATAAGCATCAATAGTATTACTCGTAATTGCACACCATATCTGCTCCACTTGCAAGTTTATTCCCTCTTGACAATGATTAGAATGAGACAACTTCATGTGGTAGACCTGGTTCTTGTGACCTGCATACCTCCGAGTCAAACAGTTTGCTGACACCGGCAGCCCAAGTAGTGTCACTGGACAGCAGTTAGACAGGTGATAGCATAACCCAGCCAGCTTCCATTGAAATTGATCATAGCAACAGAGAAGAAGGCAGACTGCACTTGTCCGCCAGATAAAGAATGATGTGTTATGCAACTTACATCCACTCTCACAAGATATAGGAGTAACACTGCACTTTGGCATCTCATTAAAAATTTCCTTCAGCAATTCTGCTAGTTGGTCATCAATACACTCTGGTAATTGCACAACCAACAGTCCCATTGTTCCACTGGTTACTGCACCAATTCGGCTGAATGTGGTCTGTACTAGCCCAGATTGTATTCTCCATTTACACTTCAGTCGCTTGCAACAGATCTCTAGAAGTTGTCTGTAAGAAATATGGTTGTATCCCCACTCAAAAGCAAGTGCATCAGTATAGTGGCATGAACAGAGAGAATTTCCATCAGTAAGATGTACAACAAACAATCCATGTTGCTGTAACTTAAGATAGACCAAGCTACATTGGGCATCTCGCTTATCATCGGATATCTTCTTTACGCGTCCGAACAGATGTAGTGACCAGCCCCAGAGGCCATCTATGAGAAGAAACCCTCCATGGATTGTGAATGGTGCCTCAGTACAGTAAGGAGTCGTATCAAGGTCAGAGAGGGAACTACAACCATTCCACTTTCATGCACTTGAACACTTAGAAACAGATGCTTCAGGAACTTGTCATCAACAGAAATAGGCACATGGGGGTCCCAATTGGCAACACTGGAACAATCCACATCTGGTGGCTCACCATTTGAAAATGATGGACACGGAATTTGACGTAAATCAACTCCATAGACTAGCCAGTGTACCAACCATTGCCAAGAAATAGACATCCCATGAAACAGACACGAGAGTTTTACCTCTTGACATTGCCTTGTGCATAAACTTTCATTTGGGCTAGGATGAATAACTCTTTCCAAATCACCACGGCCACTCATTAGACACCCATGGTCCCACCAAAAAAATAACCTCAGGTCCGGTGGGTGCGGTGGCACTGTCTGCACCCACGAACGATGCACCGCTGCAGCTGCGAGCCAAATGGGTAGGGTTGTTGACGATGAGTCGATGATGCGACTGTCAGCATGGGTGACCCACTCGGTCGAACAGGTAGTGGGCATGCAGCCAGCAGTCGCTAAGATAACATTGGCCGTGACAGACGCATCAACTTGGCCTGAGCATTCTGCCAAACACTTGGTCTGCGCCAGCGCACCGAGTGCAAGGCCGAGAGATGGCTCACTCATTGGTGTTGGTGAGTCCCCTGGACGTGCGGTGAAGGGCGTAGACGAATCCCAAGCAGCCTTGGACGCCTCCATCCTATCGTCTCCATCGGTGCTGTGGATGAGGCCATCCGTCGAGCAGGTTGTGGGCGTTGGTGCAGCAACGCCCGTGGCGTCAATGTCGAGCTCGGGAAGAGCATCGATGGTGGTCGTTGGGGCGAAGTCGAGGGCGTACGTGCCCTGTTCAGGGCTGGAGCACGCAGGTGCCAGATCCTTGTCATCGGAGGCGTCCATGGCGAGGAACTGAGAAGAGGTCGAGATGGTCGCCTGCTCGAATGCCGGCTTCGAGTTGCCGAACCCGACCGCGACAGCCTCCCTGATGCTCTCCTTCATGCTCTCTCGGAACTCCTTCAGGAGATCCTTCAGGTCCTGCTTGGTCGCCGGCTCCATTGCTCGATCGGGTGGGAGGTGGTGGGGAAAATTTTGGCTCTGAATACCAAGTGTTAGGGTCTCTCTACTGATCTCACGAATCACTTACAGATACAAGGATTTGGGTAGCTAGATTACATGAACAAGTAAGAACAAGGGGATTGAGGAGGAGAGCCAGAGGTGGGAGAGGAAGCCGCCGTGCCGTTTCAGTCGTGATCCAACCGGATGACCTGCTCGATCCACCCTTTCAAGTATTTGTAGTCGCTGGCTCCATGGCCTAGATGCTAGGCCCGACCCTCTCATGCCGGCCCACGGCCCACCCGTGGAGGGTTGCTAACAGATGCACCATTTCTCCCGTGCTAGTCGCGATGGATTGGGGTGGCCAGAAAGAAGCACATGAAGAAGCTCCGGCCAACATCGAGGACCGGGAGGATGAGCATGGACCTGGCGAGGTCTGAGACGAGCACCAGGGCAACGGAAAGTTTGAGAAGGAGCAGCAAGCTGCTACCGTGCGCGGGGGGGCGCCAGGGTGCCGGCAAGCTGCTTCTCAATTATTCTACAATTTGAGGGTAGCTCAGCATCTGAAAATCAATCGAAATCTTATAGGGATCGATTTGAAAACTAATGAAGGGATGCTATCTAACCTATTACAGTACAATACAGCAGTACCACTACTATATTTCGGATTTGCCTGCAATCGTATGATATGTTAGTAGTATTACATATGCAGAGGTGGGTCGGTGAACATAGGAAAGAGAACCAGATGCATCATCATTGTTCATTGAGCACATTTGTTCAGCAACTATCAGCGCTGCTGCACTGGATCATGTCTTGCTTTTCTTTCAAACTGGGAGGCCGCAGGAGGTCGCCAAGATTCAAGAGTGAACAGGAAAAATGGTCTCTTTTGTTTATATATACCTCTTATCTTTCTACGAGGAAGCAAATATGTACTTCCTCTGTAATATAAGACTTTTTAGATCACTTCCATTCGCAGATCATCGGTTGGGGAAGGGCTAAAGCGCGGTGATGGAGGGCATGAGCTGACGTCTGACGGCGGCGAGTCGATGGTCCTGTTCGGCTTGAGAAACTAAGTATCTTCCGTGCACGGTTAACCCAGTATACATATAAGGAGGATGCAGAAGCTGTATGGTCCAGACTCCAGAGAGTTATCACTGTCATCTACTCCCTCCGTTCCAAAATAGATGACCCAACTTTGTATTAACTTTACAAAGGTAATACAAAGTTGGGTCATCTATTTTGGAACGGGGGGAGTAATATGTTTCTGCAGCTTGATGAAAGGAGTTCCATTGAATGACAGTTCAGACTTGCAGTACTATTATGAACTGAAGCAAACGACAGTTCAACTGAAACTACATTTACATTCATTCAGGTATTTCAAAATAAAAATTACACAGCATGTAAACCTGGTTGCATTTTTATTCAGCCGAAACCTAAACATTTAAACTATACACAGCACGTAAGTAAATTCACTGCCCCATGAGAAAGCACGCTCATATCTTCTTCAGCCTAATTTGAGCACCGTGCTGTGGCTGCAGGATTAACACGGTGTACGGTGCGTGGATGTAGGACGGTGAGAGCTCGAACGAGAAGCGCTGGAGGATGGTGCTCAGAGCCATCTTTGCTTCCAGCAACGCAAAGTTCTGGCCGATGCAGATCCGAGGACCCCCTCCAAACGGGAAGAACGCCGCCGGATGCTTTGCCGCATTCGAGATGCCATCAGCAAACCTCTGTGGATTGAATTCCTTTGCGTCTTTTCCCCAAATATCGGGATCATGGTGGATAAAGATAAGGGGCAACATAAGGTTCACCCCTGCCGGATATCTGATGCCACCAAGCTCCATTGCCTTGTAAGTTCTTCTCGCAAGGAAGATTGCTGGCGGGTACAACCTAAGAACCTCATACAAAATCATTGTTACCTGCAAAACAATACACAATATCAAGATCATTACTCCGACCATTCTAGACCTAAAACATCACATCATCCTAAAAAAATCCTTTCAATTCAATTTATGAGTATATGTTTTGCTCACATGCATATGTAGACATGCGTTACAATTTTTAATGATACTGGAACATGATAGGTTTTATTCTTGGCTACTTCTTTTCTCACTTTGATGATGGAGAGGGTCGTATTTGATTTTATTTTATCCCACAATATGTGCACAAGGCATAAACTTCGCACTTACAATCTTCAGGCGACTCAAGTTCTCAAAATCTGGTCTGGTTCTTCCAAACTGATGCAAAACTTCCTCCCTTGCCTGCTCCTGCCACTCTGGGTGCATGCTTAGCACAACTAGAGTCCATGTGAGCAAGACCGATGTTGTCTCCATACCTGCAAAGTAAAATAGCTTGCATTCCTCAATTATATCTTCAATACTCATTCCAAGATTTGCTTTCCCATTTGCTTGTTGCATATTTGACTCCAACAGCAATCCTAGCAAGTCATCGCTGCTAGCTTCACCGTTTTTAATAGCTCTTTCTTTTTTCCCAATAATGCCTTGTAGAATCGTGCGGATTTCACGATCAATTGCTCTCATCCTTCTGTTGTTTTCTGTTGGTAAGAACCTGCAAATGGTCTGACATGTCAGCATAGGAAAGAAAATCTTGATTGCTGCTGTTTAAGTTTACCATCGAAAAGACTAAAGTTTCTTTGATCAGCCTACTATTTTCTTCAATAAACTCCTTCATTTAAAGAAAAGAAGTGTAGTACTATTTTCCTTTCAAATTCCATTTGATCACCTCTAAGCGGAGATAAACTAGCTACTCCATTTGCTTGAAATGATATGAGCTTGTGTAAGAAAACAACTTACCAATAGCCTGGGATGAAAAGTGTCTGAAAAGCCTGTATTAGCCGTTCACATAACTCCCCTTGCAGCTGGAATATTTTCATTCCCTCCTGATAATTGCTACCAAATGCTGTTCTCGAGATGACATCTCCAGTCAGATTCTGGAACTCAGGAAAGACGTCAATCTCACAAAATCCTCCAGTGGGCATGGAATTCTCCCATCTTGTAATCATTTCTTCGCAACACGCAGAAAATACAGGCAGCATCCTCTGCAAATGAAACATTGCTTATCAGTCTATACAAAGAGTTATTTTTTTTTTTTTTTTGCGAATCAGTCCAATACTCTATACAAAGAGTTATGTTTTCCTTGTTCTGTATATAACTTCACTTTAATTAACGAAAATACAAAGAGTGCATTATCCCACATCACCCATGCCACCAGAAAATTCCACTGAACAGATACCTTTATCTTCTCATGGTGAAAGGCGGGATTGAGGATTCTTCGGTGCTTTGCCCATTTGTCGCCTTCATGATTTGCAACTCCGTCGGCTAGCAGCTTCCCGAAACGGCTACTCTTTTGCTTCCCGTAGTGTCCAAACTTGTTGGACAGAATTTCTCGCACCAATTCCGGGTCAGGAATCGTCACCCTCGGCGTTGGACCAAACCAAGTGAACGACATCTTCCCTGCAATTTTGTACATGGATGGATGTTTTGTTACATGGCAATCAAAGTGCATGCTGTAAACTTGTACGTAATTTGTTAGTGTCTCCTGTCTAGCAAGATCCATCCCACACATATAAATTTGTCTTCTATGGCAGACATGCTGTGTATCAGAGGTTCAGAGCACATCCGCACAAGAATAGACAAAGCTCAAAGAGTCTCAAAACAAGTTCAGGCAATTGTGAATTTCGCGACTGAAGAACATACCGTGCTCCTTGATGACGTTGCAGGACATGGGCTGCACGCGAGGGGTGATGTCGTGGGAGCCGCGCGGCAAGGGCTGCAGCCGGGCCTCCCTGCTGAGCCGGGCGTTCTCCGGCACGTCGCCGGTGAAGAGCCGGTACCGGGTGCCCCGGAGGCCCTGGGCCCGCAGAGCCCGGCCCAGCCGCCGCGGCGTCCACCACGCCCACTCCAGGACCCACGCCCCCAGCCACAGCAGCGCCACGGCCGCCGCGGCGCCGGCGACGCTCCACGGCGGGGCGTCCCCCAGCAGCATCCGGAGGCCTTCGGTCGCCATCAGTTCAGTGAAGGAGAGGAAAACCAGGCGCAGCGCAACCGCCGGTCGCGTCCGTGTGTGGACAGTGGCTGGAGTTAAGTACGGGCCGGCTGGCTTGACGCGTAGCATGTATGCTAGTGGACTATTATCCTTCTTCTAGAAGCCAGAACCGAGTGGCCGTGGTGATCACGGCCACGGAGGAACTTGCGAGGCACAGGATTTCCTTGCGTGACCGCGTGTCGCCCTTGCATGCTCAAATTTCGTTCCATGACCGCGTGTCGCCCTTGCATGCTGAGATTTCCTTGGCCCCATGCACCGGCGGGGCCGGCTATGAAGCAATAAGCTCGTCAGCTGACTATTATAGTATGGTTGCACTCGTCAACCGATCAGTTCTACAATAATTCGGCCGGTCTCGTTCATGCGGTCAGGCATTGCGTCACGGGAAGCCCCGAGCCAAAGGAAGCTCACCGTGCCTTCAAGTTTTCAGTGGATAATAACAGAAGAAATGGCAAAAGGATGGTATAGTGACGGGTGCATTGGCTTCAGGGCCTGCCAGGTAAAATCAAGGGACCTTGCAAACTCTAAGTGAGATCTATTTTGCTTATAAAATGTTTAATGGGAGCTCCTAATCGACGCTGTTGGTGCCGGTTGCCGATCCTGCCGCTCGCGCATGATCGTTGGCTGGCCCAGACCGTTCGATCGTCCTCGCCAATCCTACCCCCCCGCGTTCGATCGATTTGGAAGGTCGTGGTTGATCAATCGATAAAAAACATGAATTCAAAAATATTCATGGATTTTAAAAAAGTTCAAAAATACAAAAGTTGATAAATTTGAAAAAAAACTCATCAAAAAGTGAAAAAGTTCAACGAAAAATAGAAAAAGTGAATCGAATTTCAAAAAAATTCATCGATTTCAAAAATATGTTCACAAAATTGAATTATTTTCATTGAATAAGTAAGAAGAAAAATAGAAAAGGAAAAAGGGAAAAAAAGGAAAGAATGAAAAAGGAAAGAAGGAAAAGGGAAAGAAGCAAGAAGAAAATATGAAAAAGCTGCAACTTATTAGGTCAGGCTAAGTGGCCGTGTTGTTAGTGCGGCGTCCCTCGAAGTGGGAGGTCACCGGTTAGATTCACTCTATGGGCGCAGTTTTTTGCGTTTTCAAAAAACAGATAACAGAAGGGGAGTTGGGTCAGCCCGGCGCGGAGGAACTTCAGACGCCTGTTTGCAATTTGCAAACTGCATACAAACGGGCGCCTGAAGTGCCAAATTGGAATCACCATGTTTATTGCCCTGCAGCCCTGACCGATTCATTGTCTAGGCGGTGCAATGCGTCATATAGGGAGGCAGAGGTGTGGAGGTGAGGGGAGCAGATGGGAGGGCTCGCGTGCAGGCACTGGGCCGTCGTGGCGTCGGTCTTGGGTGGCTTCCATGCGAACCCTGGCCGATAGCGGTAGGGAAGGAGGGGGAGGAGGATGATGGAGATGGCTCTACAAGCCAGTGCCATGCCCACGGCGGACTGGCACAGCTCCTCGGCACACTCAACAGGTGCCCTCGTGGCACTTTTTTTGCCAACTCAGTCTGACTGACGGGCTCGAACAATTAGTGACGTCATCAAAGCAATTAACATTTATCATCAGTATTGTTTGCCAGTGTTGGTCTTTGCGTACGGTAAAGTTTGCCACAGATTGCAAAGGGGTGATTTTCTGCTAATGACACCTTTATTGTGGTGACCTGCATCTAAACTCAGTTGCATACCAGTCAGCTAAACCAGCGTGTAAGGCCCTGTTTGGTTCATAAGTCCTAGGACTTTTTCTAGTCCCAACTAAAAAGTCCCTCCCTGTTTGTTTCCAAAGAGTAAAAAGTCCCTAGTCCGTCCCTAGAGGTTATTAAATGACCATGTTACCCCTAGTATACAGAAAAATAACAACCAACAACACCATGGGGCGGCAGGCCAATGGGTGCATGGAGGGGTATTATTGGAGAAGTCCCAAAAAAGACTCTCCTTGAGAGTCTTCTTCATTTAGTCCCAAAAAGCAACTTTTAGTCCCTAGTAGTCCCTCCTGTTTGGTTAAAAAGTCTCTAAGAGAGACTTTTTCTAGTCCCTACACCAAAAAGTCCCTGAAAACAAACACCCCCTAAGTCTGTTTTGCGCAAATGCTAGAACAAGGGTGCGTGAATGTCCAATTGTTTGTGTAGGATTCATACCCATGAAAAGATTGTAATCCTTGGTCTCTTAGAAAAAAAACTGTAATATGTAAATTTTAGCTGTTGCTCCTGTTGCATGGAAGTACATCAAAGTTTTCACAAATTTACCTATAATTTCCCAGTTTACATATGTATTTGGTTTGTGTGCCTGAGATAAGAGAAATTGATCTTTCAGAATGGTAGAGGAGCAATTTCCTTTTTTTCGCGAATACTAGCAGTTTGTCAACTTGATAGACAAAAGGCATACCTACAGTCGTTGTATAGTGGGGTATCATTCTTTTTTGTCCAGTTGGTTTTTTTAAGCTTCGAATTCGATCTATGAAAGGCATTCTTGAGCTTTATCTGTATTCTAATTCTTCTTTAGTGCATACATGAAACAACTATCCCCAGGTTTGTTTTTCTCCCTTTGATTCATGCTGAGCTTTGATTGAGCATAGTTATAATTAATTCTTCTTTAGTGCATACATGAAACTACTATCTCCAGGTTTGTTTTTCTCCCTTTGGATTCATGCCGAGTTTTGATTGAGCACAGTTATAATGCAGACAATTTCTGGTAAACAACTCCAGTGTAAGAAAGACTTTTCAGTGTCATTTTTTCTTTAGCCTGATAGAAGGAGCTTTTTTTCTGCGAGCATCATGATAGGAGTTCCATTGAATGGAAGTTACAGACCTGCAGTACTATTATGAACTGAAGCAAACGAGCAATTCAACTGAAACTACTATTTCAATTCGCTCAGTTATTTCAAAAAAGAGTACACAAAAGTAAACCTATTTTTTTGCGACTACAACATGAACTAGTTGCTATGTTTATTCAGCCAAAAGCTAACATTCAGTCATTCACTGCCCCATGAGAAAGCATGCTCATATCTTCTTCAGCCTAATTTGCGCACCGTGCTGCGGCTGCAGGGTTATCACGGTGTACGGTGCGTGAATGTAGGACGGCGAGAGCTCGAACGAGAAGCGCTGGAGGATGATGCTCAGAGCCATCTTTGCTTCCAGCAACGCAAAGTTCTGGCCGATGCATATCCGAGGACCCCCTCCAAAAGGAAAGAATGCCGCCGGATGTTTCGCTGCATTTGAGATGCCATCAGCAAACCTCTGTGGATTGAATTCGCTTGCGTCTTTTCCCCAAATATCAGGGTCATGGTGGATAAACAGAATGGGCAACATAAGGTTCACGCCTGCCGGATATTTGATGCCGCCAAGCTCCATTGCCTTGTAAGTTCTTCGCGTAAGGAAGGTTATTGGCGGGTACAACCTAAGAACCTCATAGAAAATCATTGTAACCTGCAAAATAGTACACAAGATCAAGAACATTATTCCAACCGTTGTAACTTAAAACATCACATTATCATCAATTTCGCACTTACGATCTTAAGGCGACCCAAGTTCTCAAAATCTGGTGTGGTTCTTCCAAAGTGATGCAACACTTCCTCTCTTGCCTGCTCTTGCCACTCTGGGTGCATGCTTAGCACAATTAGTGTCCATGTGAGCAAGACAGATGTTGTCTCCATACCTGCAAAGTAAAATAACTTGCATTCCTGAATTATATCTTCAATACTCAGTCCTAGATTTGCCTTCCCATTTGATTGTTGCATATTTGACTCCAAGAGCAATCCTAGCAAGTCATCGCTGCTAGCTTCACCATTTTTAATAGCTCTTTCCTTTTTCCCAATAATGCCTCGCAGAATCATGCGGATCTCACGATCAATTGCTCTCATCCTTTTGTTGTTCTTTGTTGGGAAGAACCTGAAAATGTTCTGACATGTCAGCATTTGAAAGAAAATCTTGGTTGCTACTCGCTCTGTATCTAAAAGTTCTTATATTAGTTTACAAGATGGAGTACTATTTATCTTTACCGTCGAAAGACAAAATGTTCCTTTGATCAGCCTTTTTTTTTTCAACGAACTTTTCACTTTGTAAAAAAAAGTCTAGTAGTTTCCTTTCAAATTTCATTTGAGCACCTCTAAGGGGAGTTAAACTGCATGTGCCTAAAATACCTATTTTTCGTCAAATGTCACAGACCATATATGCAGTGCACTACTCCATTTGCTAGAAACGTTACGAGCTTGTGATATAAAGTTTATAAGTACTCATGTCTGCAAATCGAAGGATTTTTTGTTTTTTGTGCAAGAAAAGAACTTACCAGTAGCCTGGGATAAAAAGTGTCTGAAATGCCTGTATCAGCCGTTCACCTAACTCCCCTTGCAGCTGGAATATTTTCATCCCCTCCTGAAAATTGCTACCAAATGCTGTTCTCGAGATGACATCTCCGGTAAGATTCTGGAACTCAGGACAGAAGTCAATCTCACACGATCCGTCAGCGGACATCGAATTCTCCCATCTTGTAATCATCTCTTCACAGCAAGCAGAAAAAACTGGCAGCATCCTCTGCAAACGAAACACATCGGCCTATGAAAAGCGCGCATTATCCTGCATCTTTTTTACCCATGCATGTTGCGACTCGAAGTGAGAAAATATTGGAAGCCACTAGAAATTTGCACTGAACGGGTACCTTTATCTTCTCATGGTGAAAGGCGGGATTGAGGATTCTTCGGTGCTTTGCCCATTTCTCGCCTTCATGATTTGCAAGCCCGTTGGCTAGCAGCCTCCCAATGCGGGTGCTCCTCTGTTTCCCGAAGTGTCCAAACTTGTTGGACAGAATTTCTCTCACTAACTCCGGGTCTGGAACCATCACCCTTGGCGTTGGGCCAAACCAAGTGAAGGACACTTTCCCTGCATTCGGAAATACAGTAGATATTCTGTTCTGTTAAAAAAATGCGAGAAAGATATTTTGTGATATGACAATTGAAGTGCATGATGTGGTTTGTTAGTAGCTCTAGCAAGATACATGCCCGCAAATATGAAATATCCCACAAACATATGACTTTTGTCTTTCATGCCGAACATGCTATGCAGTGTATCAGAGATTCAGAGCACATCCCTGGAAGAATAGAAAAGGAGAGATTGCACAAATACACTACTCTTGGGGCTGTGGTATCACAAAACCACAAATCTAGGACTAACGGGTCACAAAAAAAAACGAAATTGCTTTTATTGGTCAGTTAAGCAGAATTATGACATGTGGGTCCCGCGTTAACTGGCTGTAGCAATGGCTTAGATTGAGCACATGGTTTTATATCAGGAAAGTTCAAAGCGTCTGAAAAGAAGTTCCGACAACTGTTAGTGCGCAGCCCAGTTTAAGTTAATCTCCCAACAAGCACATGCTCCGACGCAAAGCGATGCTAGCAGATGGCTCAAAGCGCAGGCACTACTCGTCCTGACGCCACAAAAAATGAAGAACTTCAGGATTTCAGGACTGAAAAGCTTACCGTGCTCCTTAATGGCGTTGGAGAACATGGGCAGCACGCGGGGGGCGATGTCGTGGTCACCTCGCGGCATGGGCCGCGACCGGGCCTCGGCGTTGCACCGGGCGTTCTCCGGTATGTCGCCGGTGAAGAGGCGGTAGCGGGTGCCCGTGATTCCCTGGGCCCGCAGCGCCCGGCCCAGCCGCCGCGGCGTCCACCACGCCCACTCCAGGACCCAGGCGGCGAACCACAGCAGCGCCACGGCCGCCGCGGCGCCGGCGACGCCCCACGGGGAGCGAGCGGCGTCCGCCAGCAGCGTCCGGAGGCCCTCGGTCGCCATCGGTACGGTGGAGGAGAGGAAATCCAGGAGAAGCACGGCCGCTCGTACTACATGTGTGGGCTGTGGTGGGAGGGGTTAAATACATGTCGGCTGGCGTGACACGTACTCATTGATTATTATCCTTCTAGAATCCAGAGGCGTATGCTACTTGGATCTCACGCATTGAAGGGCTGGGCTAGCTGTGCCAGTGTGGTCGCACACTCGTCAGTCGATCAAATCTAGAATAATCCGGCGGGTCTCGGTCATGCGCGTCAGGCGTTACGTCACGGCGAGCCCCGGGCCAAGGAAAGCTCGGCTTGGCCTGCAAGCTCTCAGTGGCGGTGATCGAAGCACTTCCGTCAGGCTTGTTTGTCCTGCGCGCCCTGATCGCGGCACCTCCGGTTGGCACCTTGTGCGGGGTGGGGAAGAAACGCGGCGCCTGCTGCAAGCCACGTTAGAGCATCTCCAGCCGCGTCCAAAATTCGGTACAATCCCATTTCATGAGTCCGTTTTTCGTTTTTTCACCCTCTCTATTGTATCATCAATGCACCGTAATTTTGCGTTCCGTAAGTTTTGTTTTACTTTTAACGTAAAAAAGACCGTAAAAAAATATATAACCGTCGTAAAAAAATATTTTATGTTATGTAAAATTACAAATGTAAAAACATAGTCTAAAATACACATAAACTACAAATTTTCTTGTCTTATGACCTATATTTTTATTTTTTTATGTCAAATTTTATGTAGTTAATCAACAGAAATGTAACTATTTGAATTCGAAACGTAATTTAATTATAAAATAATCATAAGATTACCTCGGATGAAGAATAACTTATTCTGATGATGAATAGTAACACTATATATATATATATATATATATATATTTGCAAACTGCTAATGACGCAAACGTCATCGCGAAATTTCATGGACACTTTTTAATATTTTTTGATATCACCAAGACAGATATTTTTTAATATTATGAATATCTTTAAATTTTATGGACACTTTTGAATTCATTAGGACACTCGATCTCGATCCCTTCCATCTCGATCTCGATTCCACCCGCACCCTCCCCCGCTAGCTCTACCGTCGCCGACGACCCACCGCACCC